>NW_009598459.1:0-5799 GCF_000690535.1 Cariama cristata | reverse complement strand
GGGGGGGGGGGGGGAACCTAACACTTACATTCTTGCAATGCTGTTCTGCAAAGCAGGATACCGATTGCCTCTTAACTTGTCCATTCAGTCTGATGATGTACACTGCTTCACATAGTGATTTGGCAAGCAAAGTTAAAAGATAAAAATAATAAAAATATATTTTTTAAAAAAAGGAGACTGTTCTAGATCTTGCTGTTCTCAGAAACCTTTGCTATAACTGGTACAGCAACACAAATCCTTTCTCAAATCCTTTTTATCTTTCATAGCAACCTCCATCAAACAGGCTGAATGCTATGCACAGAATTTAGAGCTGCTATTATGTGTCAATTTTATTTCAAACTTGGAACCAGTACTAGACAGGAATTTTCTCTCTTCGATCATCCAATTCTTTGGCCTTTGAGTATGAGAGATAAAGCAAGCATAAGAAAGGGAATACAAAGTATATTTTTGAGAGATAGTCCAGTCTTTTACTACGGTTTCTTCCAAAGATCTGATGCAAGGGATGACAGTTTTATTGCAAACACAGTACTCTGTGCCAGGATACATAACTGAGCATCAGACCTAAATGAAATTTTGTTATCTTACCCAACACTGTCCTGCTATTTAAGCAATCTTTTCAGCAATACATAAAATGTCTACATTTCTACGTGCCTTACAGCACTTCTGCAGAGGTGCTGCACTGGACAAATTCCAATTTGAACTGTTATTTTGATTTCATCTCTAGTTTCAGTGGTTTATTTCTCCATTTCTGTCCAAAGTTGTTTTTAATGTTCCTCTGTACTGTTAAAATAGATGCAATATCTCATCCTGAAAACAGTATGGTGTAATTTTCTGTTTGTAATGTTTAGGAATGAATAGGAAGAATGAATATTACTTATTTCTGTACATGTTAAATAGTTTACCATATTTCTATTATTATTTATAACACTGCATGTACAACAAAAGAGCTACCTTGAAAAAGAAGATAGATACATACTCTGCAGAACCTACCGACAATCCAGAAGGGATATAAAGAAAAAAGACAACACTGAGCTGGAAATGAAGAGGAAGATAGAAAGCATATTCTCATATTGTAGGTATGCTATGGAAAGAGTAGGCAAGAAAATACAATTTAATTTAAAAAGTCAAGTACACCTATATGGATCTTAAACAGTTTTCTTATCTAAGCACACTGTTTCAGTTAATGGCACAGAGAAATTTATGAGGCTTATGAGAAAGAGAAAGGCTAATCGAAAATAGCAGAGAGCTTGCATACCTTTGAAATTTTGTTCCCTAGGGAGCTATTAAGCCTTCCTTTCTGTTGCTTTTAAGTTTTGATTGGCATGCTGAAAAAACATGCAGCTGATCTTTACCTGAGCAGTGGCCATTCTTCTGGGACCTCGGGTCACCTACAGCTATTGCTCTAACCAGATTGCCAAGACACCGGAAATCCTAGACAAATTCCTAAATACTTCCTTTCGTCCACTTTACAAAATTTTCCAGAAGAAAAAGGCAGTGTACTTTGGGAAGTATCTACATATATGGTAGCTCTATGGAGCCTAATATATCTGCTATTTCTCTATACCCCACATACGTTAAAACTTTGCTACCATTCTACAAATGGCAATGCTGTCCGAGGGAGGTGTGTTCTCTCTGCTTCATAGACTATGAGCATGAGAAATAGCAGCACAGGTTAAAGTTTCACATATATTCCTGGTTTGAGCAATTTATGTATTCAAACATAGAAACAGCATTCTGAAGGTTCACCAGTTACTCTTACATGAAACGGTTAAATCCACTTCCTACCTTACTGGAAACGAGGACTTAGGCTCCCCACTTTGATAAATCTAAATCCTTAAATCTTAAAAATACCATTAAAATCACACAGCCTCTCTTGGTCTACCATGACTTGCTGAATAACTCCATTGGATCAAAGAGCCAGCTGCTTTTTCAGAACGTTTTTAACTCTACGTCTGTTACAAGTGATAGAGCAAAAAATCATACCTATCTTTGCAGAACATGTCTCTGACAATTTCATGGGTGCTTCAAAAGTTGCCAATTAATTCTTTCCATATCTGTTTACTGGCAGCCTTTTCAGGTGAACTCCATGCTTATCCCAAGAAATTACATATAGGTGCTGTTTAAACATTGCAAGCAATGCTCCACTACTCCTGGTGCCTCAGTATTCTATCCATGTCCAGACTGGTCTCTTGCAATTAATTTGATTGATGCAAACAAACATGTGGCTGAAACAACAAACAGCTCTTAGAGACTGCAGAGCAGGGAGATAGCTGACCAAATGAGACAGCTGTTTAGGGGGAGGTGGAAGGAAAAAAAGGGATGCAAAAGGATCACAAGTATTTTTTATAAAAACAGTCAAGTGACAAAAAACATATTCAAACATTTGAACACAAAAAGCAGCAGTAGCTGGTGTCATCTTAACCATGAACTAAGAAGATGACCTTTAATGTAATAGTAGAAGTTTATTAGTCTTCACAATCACAGGATGACAAACTTGTTTAAATTTGATCTGGGAAAGACCTTCTAAAGTAAGTTAGCTTCCTGATCTGCCAGTGCAGAATAAATTACTACAGTGTAGTTTCTAATGCTTTATTCTAGCATTACTTTAAATTCCCAAGTGACACAGCTAAAAGTGTTTCTCACAGCAGAATGTTAAACAACCCAATAGATCTGAATGCTCTAGGAAGTTTCTTAAAGGCTAGGTATGCGAGTTAATTTTTAAGTTGAATTTTACGTTCTTCAAGCAGTCTGTATCAATCTTTGCCAACACAGGCAATTGCTCACTCCATATATTTTTACATACTGACTGTATGCTCGCAATTTTGAACACACTGAAAAGCTTCTTCTGTTAAGATAAGTACCTAAGCAAACTCTTACATAGGCTCAAGTTTGGCTTATCTAGTTCTTGATCTATTCAAGTAAAATTCAAACAGATCTTGAGAATACCAAATTATACAACTGCAATTCAAGATATCAAAGCACTTTGTCAACTGTTCCTGAGAACCTCAAAAGTTGAAAATCCATTCATAGGTTACTTTAAAAGAGTTTTAACTAAAAATAACATGGGACTAGAAACACAGGAATATCTAGACAGTTCTAAGCTTAACTGAAACTGTAAAACTACAAAGGGTTTGAGGTAACACATAGGAAATAATCACTATGGCAAGCATATCTGTGCCTACTTAGAACAGAACACATGTCCACTCTTGAATGTCTCAAACTATGTCTCAAGACAACAAGTACAATGTTACACTCCACTTGTAAACAGATTTGCATCTCTAGGAAGAACAAAGTACCCAGTGTCTGTGAGACCATCTTGGGTGGGATTCATCTGAACAAACACAGATGCATAAATCTGAACTAATGGCTCAGTGGTCTCTCTGTAGTTTGAGGAAATAAATAGGTATTTTTAGAATGTGATTCTTCTCATCCAAAATAGCTCAGATGAATCATGCCATAAAAATCACTACCTCTTTCCACTGACTGCAGAAAGACAACATGGTGACTATGTAAGGCACAGACCTTTGATGACTGATGTATGAAATCAGGCAAGAGGAATCTCTTCCTTCAGACTATGCTTCTTAAGGGACAGAATACATGAGGTTGATACATTCAACCAAATGGTAGGAAGCCATAAGAACAAAAAAGCCTAAACACACTAATACATATGATCAAGACCTATTGAAATAATTCCATACAAGTAATCTAGCAGCCATCAGCATCTCTTCATTCAAAGCGGAGAGTGGTGGCTTACTGCAGGAATATCTGACCTTTTCTGGTTTGTCACAGCTGAAAATTTTGGTTGCTCCAGTAAGTGAGATACTCTAGGGGAGCTATGGATCTGTGCCTTTCACAAAAAGTTGCCTACAACAATCCCGTCACTGATAGCTATTCTTCTTCTTCCTTAAAAGTTGAATTTTGACTTGGCAAACAGTTTTTCAAGAGTCTCACAAAAACTTATCTGATTCCTTTTCGATATGAAAGGCATAAATATACCTCTTAAGTACTTCAAACCCTACCCTGTTTTTTATTTACGTTAAAGAAAATGGAGTGTATATTTACTCAAATCAATGATAAACCTTGTAAAGGCAAAAAATAGGCCTTTCGCTATTTTCTTTTAAACTTTGGAAATAGTTTTGAGAGTTTCCCCCCCTCTTAATATGCAGAACTTTTTTGACACAGTCTTTTCTTGGTAGACTTAGCTCGTCCTGTTTCTGTAACATAACATTGTGAAGATCTTTTCCTTTTTGCATCATACAAGTTACCTGCCCTGAAAAATAGCAGTAACAACTGTGACACTCCTGTGACTTCTAGCTGTGTGAATGCCACTCTTTATGTCTCAGTAATATGGATCCCTGTCCTAGCTACAAGGTCTCTCCTCACCCATATCCTGCATTTGTATTTAGAGGTTCTGGGATTCCTTGTCACACAGTGAGATTAAAGAAATTTAAATCAAAAGTTCTGTTTGAAACATGTTTTATAATACCATTTGTAATACCTTTTAGTATTTACTGCATAAATTACATTAACATTAGTCTGTAGCACTTTTTATTTTGTTCCTCATTTCTCAGTACTTTTTATCATCGTGCAAATACACAGTATGATAGATTTTCCTGAGATCCTGAAAGCAATTTCTCAGTACTTTTTATCATCGTGCAAACACACAGTATGACAGATTTTCCTGAGATCCTGAAAGCAAAGCTGTCACTTGCTATTAATCCACCTTCATCCAAGTTTATTATAGGATCTATTATTTAGAAAGTATTACTTTCCCTTCTTTTTGTTCCTGAAAAGGATATGGACAAACTTGAAACATGAATTTTTTAAACTGTTCTTAAAAGCTAGAACAACTGTAAAAGATGACACTGTCTCTTGCCTCACTAGTGCAAATATTTTCATTTACATCAGAGATTACTTTAGGGTGAAATTTGACCTGTGAAAAGGAGTAGCAGACCTCCAGATCACTGAGGATAACTTTAGCTTGCCCTTAAAGCCTAGACAACACAAATCTGATTAAGACTTGGGCATCACTTTGGATTTCAAGAATACAGTTACACAGTCGGTACTCTGGCTATTTCAGACTACCCGTTGGCTTTGCTAGTGTTCAGCATTCTAGGAACAATATTTTGATCCTCCCTTAAAAGTGTCATAAGCAGCCTGTCCTTGCATTGCCATTACAGAAGTTTCAGATTAACAAATTGCTACAGTTTAGCCCTAAGCCAATAAAAATACTTAGAAATATAACCACCAGTGCATCCAATAACTCAGAGAACAATACTGCTAAATCTCCCTTCCCTCTTCGTACCACAATGGTTACACATGTAACGCTGATCTACAACTCACCCGAATTGAAAGCTTACCAGAGGGTATGCTCCTCTTTTTGAACAAACACATGTTCCAGCCCTTTGAAAAGTGCCAAAAAATTAACTAAGTACGTTTGAAACGTGCAGTAATTAAAGAAAAAAGAAGTGCTAATTAACAATGCAAACAATTCTTATTTTCTCTGTTGAGACAGCTGTCATGTAATTTGCCCTCCCAATTATTAAAACGTGAACTCATGTAACAAACACGCTGCTGAATTAGACCACAAACGTGCACTGCTTCCACTGCTGTATTTACATCTAAATATTGTCAGTCTCCTAGACACGATTAGCAATCACCACATAGAACACGTATCATTCAAAAGATAAACAAATGTGAAGGTCAGAGATCATCCGCATTGACAAAATAAGCACAATTACTTCCTGCGATCAAACACACATGGACTGAGTCTATTAAGGACTGTGAACAGTGTTTAGC
>NW_009598458.1:0-11352 GCF_000690535.1 Cariama cristata | reverse complement strand
AACCTAAACCATTCTATGATTCTATGATGAAAACACAACTGACTTCCGATTGGGCTAGAATAGATTTTGCTTGAAAAATATTACAAGTATGAAAAATTTTTGGTCTTCAAAATTAGTTTCAAATAATGTAAATATATTTGTTAAAAGCATTAAATATATTTACTCCAAGCACTTCCCACTAAACATTTAGCTAAACAGTACTTCTGCCATTACATATAATGTACAGATTTATTTTTTTTTTTAATAAAACCAATCTCTTCAGGAAATGATAGAAAAGTTGAAAGTCTGCTAGTGTTTTCAAGACCTTGCACTTATACATACTGCCGTGGTTTGAAATTCTCAGTGCTTCAACATACCAGAACCTTCATTCTGGAGCTAACACAGTTGTGCTTGCTTTATCCTGCTTATAGCTGCCTTATTAGCAGCTCAATTTTAGAGCGAAACAGTAGTGTAAAATAGCTACATTTTCACATCTTTGTATACGCATATGAAAAATAGAGCTTTCGAAATTCAATGCAGAAAACATAATATACTGTACTTGTCATACTGGCACCTCAATCCTAAGCCAAGCAAAGCTTTAATGTAATACACATACCAAACAGACTGCATACTTTACAATCAAGCTTCTGTCTGCTTCCCAGCATGCAGACTGCTGTGACAGAGCCAAGTGGTGACCACCCTACAGGAACCAGAGACCATGTTTCAATACTCTCTCTAGCCTCTGTTCACAACAAAGAAGTCTTTAACCTGCTCATGAAATACAAAGCAGCTGTGGATGATGCTGTTTCAGACTGCCTCAGTCAATTTTCGAGTGGAATGTCTGCTTCTCTTCCCAGAAGACCTTTTCCTGCAATAGTCCCATCAAACTACGGCAACCACCTCTCCTTTCCTGTCCTTCTTTCTTCCTAGCTGAATTTATCTTTGCTAAAATGGTAGTTTCAGCAACACAGAAACAAGTTGTGTATTTGGGCTAAATTATTAAAAAGTATTTTCTGGAAATCTTTTCAGAATAGATCAGTTTTACATCTTGTGTGCATGCTCAAGTCCTGCATCCAAGTCTCCCTCTGCCTAGCTGAATTTATCTTTGCTAAAATGGTAGTTTCAGCAACACAGAAACAAGTTGTGTATTTGGGCTAAATTATTAAAAAGTATTTTCTGGAAATCTTTTCAGAATAGATCAGTTTTACATCTTGTGTGCATGCTCCAAGTCCTGCATCCAATTCTCCCCTCTGCCAGAGAGGACGCAAACTCACTTCTCCTCCCTCATATGAGAACGGGCAATTACTAAGCAGCAGAGTATTCTGGAATGGTGTAAGCTCAATCTCCACCAGTGATACACATTCACATTTACACGCTTAGTAGGCAAGAGTAGGACATAGGAACACTTGTCCTCTATTACAGCCTACTTGCTTAGGAAGACAGTTGTCCCTTCTCTATACATTTGCATCAACGACTTTTTTAAAGCACGTTCCATAAAGGGGAAAAGCTCTGGAGAAGAGAAGGAAGGCAACATACTTGCTCTAGTCTAATAGAACATCCAAGAGGGAACTGTATGTTCAAAAAACATTCAGTCAAAGAAGAAAACTTGGGTTTTCTCAGGTTTCTAACCACTAAACTACTGATGAAAACAGACATTACCAAAGTAAACCTTTCATTTCCCTTCTACTGCTTTTGTTGCAGTATTTAACAATATATTTATAAATTTTCGTTCTGCTAAGAAAAAAAGGTATTTTCTTGTTTTCATTAGGCTAAGAACATTCCTTCTCTCAGGTCTCCAATTCAGTAACCCAATGAAGAAAAACAATTACACGTCCTTTGAGTTTGTATCCAACTTTTTCCATACGGCTAGACAACATGCATTAGTAAACAAAAGAGCCAACATAGTGCTGAACTGGACAACAGTGTAACAGAGAAAATATGTATTTTGTTTCCAAGATTAAAAAATGGTCTTCACTGGTTTCACATTTTGAAATATGAGCAATAACCCTCTTTGTGAATCTCAGTGGCATGTCTTCCCTGAAAAAAAAGGTTTTGTAAACTCTTCCCAGTACCACATGACAAATTCAAAATGGGATTTCTCCCCCTTCTTTATAACTAATTCTATAGATACATATTACCTTCAGCCATCAGGTATGAACACCTTCAGTTTGTAACTGCTAAATTTTTTTGGCCTGAAGCCAGAAGTAGGACTTCTTGTTTCAGATCAGTATCAACTTCCACAGCATTTGGTTTTACCTTATATTATCTTGTCAATACATCCTTTTTTATTAAAAGCTCTGCAGAGAAGCAGCAGCATTTCGAGGCCTTCCCCGGCAGCATGAGGGAAAAAGACTGTCAGTGATTAAACCCATGACAGATTCTCATGCCCTAAATAGCAACAATTTTTAGAAAGCATTCCCAAAACTTTTACTGAAATATTAATTCTTACATGTCAGTATGTATCAATTTAAAACTCAAGGATTTTTGCTGACATACAAAAATAGGAAGCAGCAAAACTTTCCATGGGAGCACTGCCTCAAACACACTACTTTTTTTAATGATCACTAATAAAATATTTTAATGAACCTGTAACAAATATATCCAGGTTTTGGCAATATACTTTGTTGTTTGTTTCCATTTGTAGGTTTTCTCTATGCACCTACAGAAAAATAAGTTAGAATATCTGTGCATCAATTTGATTGTCTAAAAGAAAAGTCAGTTGTATAGACATAGCTATTTCCAGGAAAAAAAAATTTTTAAAAGTACCATATGGCACACAGTAAAGCCAGGTAAGTGGCTCAGAAAACCACACAAAGTCATTTAAAGGGGTTGTAGGAATGTTCAGATATAGCCCAGCAATTCACTAGTATTACAGTTGCATATAACTTCTTCAGTCAGCTCAAACAGTGTCAAGCCAAGCATCAAACAGATCGTCAAGAGTACACTTTTATATTTAATAATTTTCCTGTTATAAAACGTGTCTACTACACAAGTCAAACCCAGGAATTAATGGAGTTTTCAGCCTTCAAAACTGCTATATGCAATAGATGATTATTATTTCAAAACCCCAAGCTAAATGTGATCAAAAGAAATTTTTCATTTGTTTGTTTTAAAATAATGACTGGCAAATAAAGAGTTAAACTAATCCATCCACCTATCGACCCACACAAGTATACAAAATTCATAGAAGAGCAGTGTCTTTCGTTTGACATTAACATTTTATTTTTATACCTATTGCAACTACAAATTAAAACCAAATTATATATCTGCATGAATGTTCTAAATATTTCTAGCTTACATGAAAACTAAGACCAGATCTACCAATAGTTCAACTGAAGTCCCAAGGAATAAATGACAAAAAACATGATGAAGTATTAAGAAGCAAGCTACTGATTACATAAAGTTTGAGAAATCTACTTTGGAAACCTCACAGAAAAAAACCAAACATTTTTCCTTCTTTCAACACTGTAAAAATAACATGAATTTGCATAAAACAACATGAGAAACTGGTCAGAAAGCTACACAAAATATAAGTAGTATATAAAGAGACAGAAATTCCACTGACTGCAGTGATGCTCCCTCATGGCAAGGGAGCCAGCTACTGCAGTCTCCTCATTGTTCTTGCCAAGCTAAGACATATTTTAGAAAAACAGAAACAAAAGGCATGTTTCAATTCTGGAAATCATTCAAGACATAAAATGCTAACCCCCCTCTCTTTATTATGCCAATTTAAAACATAAAAGACTAGCAGATTAATTAAGAGCAGAGCACATTAAAGATTCCTGTAGCTCAGCTCTGATTTTTTTAAATGCTTAATAGCCATGAGTATTTAAGGAGATCTACTGCATTTGTACTTTAAGAACCTAAGGAACAGAGACAAGTAGGTCGGAGCTGTCTGTAAAAAACATAATGCAGGTCAACTTAAAATGTTCAAGTAGTATTACAATAAAAGCTCATACTAAGTATAACATTTTACAGAGAAAGCAGATACCACAAGAACAGTACGGCATTTCCAGTAATTAGAACATGAAGCATCTTTCTCCTATCCCACATTCAATTATTTGACTCTAAGCAAAGAAGGCTGGTGGTGATTAAGCGATTAAAAAAAAAAACCACACACACAGAAATACCAAACTGAAGATAATGCAGGCTTTTATTATTTATTTTTTTTTTTTAATATTGGCACTAGTATAAATGTAGACTCTAAAAATGCGTGATTGTGAAAAAGCATAGAAGACAAACATTTCTACCTATTTATAGCCAAATGCACTCAGTTACTTGAAACTATAGAAGCCCTGCTTTGAAAGCTGAGCATTCTGCTTCTGCTGTCTGGTTTGAAAGAGAAATAACCACAAATATACCTTTCAGACTTTATTAATATATGATCAAGTAAAATACAAGCAGGAAATAATCAAATCATCATAAGCAGAATCTGACTCAGCAGTTTGTGCAACTCCATAAATACAGTGATGGTATGTTAAATATAATATGTACCTTGTGTAACATTGCTTTAACAGATACCTAGTTTAACAGCAAAACAACGTATTTACAAAACCACTTTAAATTTTGATCATCATTGTAAACAGTATGATACTTTTTAAATTAAAAATAAAAGTTTCTTGGTAGAATACTCATAGTACAACTACATTTAAATGCAAAGGGTTTCAAGAATTTTTATGTTTAAAGTAGAAGATACACAATGGCTTGATTATGCTATCTGATATGTTAGTGGAAAAAAAAATTATCTGCACTCATAGTGTTTGAATTTAAATTTTAATGAAATACAGTTCCAATAGGATACTTCAAATTACTGATAGGAAACAAACTGCTATTTCCCTTACCTAGATATATTGTTGAAGCTGAGGAAGAGACGCTGGAGACGGGGCAAAGTATCCACATCTTTCTAGAAGGAAAGATAGATGCATAAATTCAGTAGCTGAAAGTAGCTTTTGAATCTCTCTACTTTGCCTGATGAAATACTTTCATTTCTATATGCTATAACCTTGCTGCAACATTGATTTCTGTTGAACATGCAGCTCCATTTCTCCCTAGTGCAGACTGCAAGGGAGTGTTTCAGTGCAGATATCCACTCTGCAGAACAAGCTGCATCACTTGCAAAGCAAATGATGTTAAAGAAAAGAGGATAAGGCTGCTGCTGGTTTCTGAACAGCCTTTTGGGAAATAAGCCAAGGTGCTGTCTCAGCATTTAAGCTGCAGGATAAACATACTGTAAAAAAAAAAGTTTGTTTTGTGACCATGCTGAAATCAGGTTTTTCAAGTGCAATACAGCAGCGTAATTAGCAGTACCAAACAACAGTGACTCTTCTGCCAGAGAATGATTTGGAGGACTCTGTCACCTTTACAATTAAAATTTATAAGAAGGAATGAGTTTCTAGAATGAGTAATTGTGAATTTAATATATGTCACTAAAGACCTTTGCAGAAAACCTCTAAATAGCAAATAGCTCAAACTTTAGTAAGATGAAACATATCAAGTAAGATCAAACTTCATTTATGAAACATAAATCCACAACGGCGAGACATCACAGTCTGCAGTGATTCATACACCCTTCAGACCACACCCCTAACCCCTCAGTTGTAAGTCTGCATCCCCTTATCCTACTATGGAGCATACTTCAACTGGCAACCAGCAGACACAAACCTGTTACTTCCAGCACAGGAAAGTGTCACAGGGCTCACTACCTTGATTTTAGCCGCAAAAAGCAAATCTACAGCCCTCCTTCCCTCCATCTGATTTGTGACATGTCTACATAGCATTCCAGAAACAGAAATAGTTCATTCTAGCCAAACAGGTGAACAAAAGGCAGCTCTAAACAAACCGTGTAGCTGCTATTAGCAAAACACTGAATGTGAGCTAACAAGAGTTGCTGAGAGTCATAGCTCTGTATACAATAAGCAGGGCTTATTAGCTCAGGTCTGCAGTTGCAAAACCCCTGGTTCAGAGCTGCTCTGAATCCTCCAAGGTCAGATCATGGAAAGATTGAGTTCACAACAGAATTACATCTGGACATCCCCTCTGTCCCTGAGGCTACCTAGTGTTGATACTTAAAGGGGTGGGCACACATGATGCAGGTGGATATACACATGAAGGAAGGCATTACAAGGTTGTGCACAGTAATTCTTAAGCAGCAACGATTTTAAATAATCAAAGAATTTTGCATTGGAGAATACAAAGTAATTTCCCCTGAAGACAAGTTTCCATAACTAGCATGATACATTGCTGTCTTGTAAAGTGTTGCAAGTCTCACAGGCATGACAGCAAACACTTTAAGTAGGATTGAAAGAAAAAGAAACAAGCTACTTCAGTTTTGATACAAAGTCATATAGGGCAGTGGACATACAGGGCAGGAGTTCTTTGTCAAAAGGTGTTGAACACTCTGACCAGTCCTCCTTCAAGCCTAAGGATCAAGGTGCAGATAACAAAACACAGAATTCTAAGCTTTTAATACCTCAAAACAATCAAGCTGGTCCATTTTTCAAACAAAAGTATAGTTCATCTTCCTAACAGTGGGCCCTAATTCACAATGGGATGGAAAGTAAATAGATATTCCATAATTCATGGCATGTATAGATTCATGCTTTTAATGCCATATGAGACTTTATAATAATTTATTTTGTCTGTTTACTATTCTTCAGAATAGTCAAGACTTCTTGAAGACACTTCCAATTCTATAAGATACAATTCTGCTACAAACCAACCTTCAGGACTGCCTTTTTAAATGTTACAGCTTTGGACGAACTACAGTTTATTCTTACAAAAATAATGAGTCATGATTCAAGGATTTCCAGTCTCTAGTGAACACCGGAAAGACAAAAAATGGTCCCAAAATTGCTAATCTAAGGCCAGTGTACTGTAAGAAATTATTACATGTTTAATTGCTCAAACAAACTATAATCTAGTTGGATAACTCGAATTATTCCATATAGCTAACTGCAATGGGTACGGAGTTCAGTATGGAGTCTGATTTTGTTTGACAAATGAGAATATCAGCTTTCATACACAAGAACAAGACACTTAGAGCAGGTGGGGGAATATAAAATAAGGAAGGTTCACAAAAAATGTACTGAAAGAGAAACTTATTTAAGTTACATTGATTTTATTTAATAATTTTGGGACACCAAACTTCTTAAAATTGAGGTTAGACTCTTTAATTTAAAGGAACAATCAAGTTTTAAAAGCTTGATTCATAATGATAGTTTTGTCACAGTAACTGAGTAACTAAAACACGGTCCAAAACCTAAAATACAGAAACTAAATTCTTTTAACGAACTTGGAGGGAAAATTTTGCAGTTAAGTGCTACATCATAACTACATCCCTCTGGCACAGTCAACCATAAGAAAACCTAAACTTCATCTTAAAGGAAAGAAACGTAAACCCCCTCCCTCCCTCAACTACTCAAGTACTCCAGCAATATATAACAACCTTGGATATTCTTTCCATAAAATGCTAGGTTTGTTTCTATGTTTCTAGATTTTCAGTAACTTCATAATGCAGTAGATTGTGAATTTCAATACAAAAGTAATACAGCTTTCATTTTTAAAAAAAAATTAAACCAGATTTAAGTAAAGAAATACATGTGAACTGTTGTGCACAAAGACAGCAACTATCATTAAAATAAGAAAAATATGGTTTTTTAGGAAAGAAACATATATTTAGTTCAGGTTTCAGAAATTATGACATGTCCAAGACCTGACTTCATATGATTTAAGAGTCCTTCTCTAGAGGAAGGAAAGTTAGTGTCATACTTGCTAAAATCCCCATCCAATCAAAAACAAAACACACAAAACACCATTCCATTAGAATTTGACCAGGGGGGGAAAAAAACAAAACAAAACACCACCACACCATTAGACAAAAACTACTTCCCTGAACAGAACATCATCTTCTGAAACACCTGCTCTGGCCAGGAAACACTAAAATATTGAGATACAGCACAGAGTCCAAGCCTGTAACTCACTACTTTAAATTTCATGCTGACTCTCCATTTGTGACAACAGGAAGCAAGAAGAAAGTATGAGCTACGCCCCAGAGGAATGAAAAGGCAACAGCCACAAGTGAGGAAAAGAATTCTAGCTAACATAACTCATGTAGGGGGAAGGTACAGTAACAGAATCAGCAATGAGCAGGAATTTCTTATTTTTGAAGTGTAAAAACAATTCATATATGGCATGTAGTAGAAATTCAAAAAAGGAAAGGCTCAGCAGCAATAGGAGACCAAGAACTAAAGGAATTATGCAGGCCAGAAAAATGTAGGTATTTAGGTAGACTTACTGTAGTATTTTAAAAAGTGCTTGTTCAAATAATCTACTCTCCATACCTGAACTACAACTCAAAAAAGGCAAAGTGAAAAGTTTTTTTAGGAAATAAAAACTTACAATGCTAGGTTAAAGCTTCAATTCAGCCATATTGCTTTTAAATCAATACCTACTTTCTCTGCATTTGCCCCAGAAATATTTGTAAGGAGATTAAATTTAAGATGGTCTGACCGCTTAGCTGAGCTACAGAAGTTAAGAGCGGGTTGTTTCTAGGAAAGAAACTCATACAGAAGAAAAGCATCTCAATTTGTACGTTAGAACCATAAAGCTTCTTCAGAATCTCTCCACCCCCAGCCACCACTAGAGAACCATCATGAGCTGTCAAGACTTGAATCACTGCAAGTCATTGCAGAATCATAGAATAGTTTGGGTTGGAAGGGACCTTAGAATCATCTAGACCAACTCCCTGATCATATATAAACAAAACAACACCAAAACAACCTTGCCATTTGTTTCACCTTTGTGTTGTAAAAGTAAGTATTGCAGCAGAACAACATAAGCAACACAATATGGGAAAACACAAGATTTCGCAAATCTGAAATGCTGATACGGTTTAAACAAGTTACAGTAACAGTGCATTTTGCTAAAAACAAAAAAGAAAATAAAAAGAAAACAGAAGACAAGAGTTTTGTTCCTTACTATAGCAGAGACTTGATTATGACGAAGGTTGAGCTCTGTGAGCGAATCCAGTCCATTAAGATTTTCTACAATAGTTAGTAGGTTTCTGGCAAGGTTTAACACTCTCAGTTCACTCAAATGACTGATGTTTTCTATTTTAGCAATCTGTAAAAGAGATATATAATTATAAACACGCATACTGTGTTTTATATAGACATACAATAACTATATGTAGTGCATACTTTTTTAAAAGTGTACATGAACAATCAACTTAATACAATAGTGTGCTTCTTGTGTATTTTTTTAAACCATGACAACCATGTAATAAATCGCTGAAAACAAGCTATAGTCTGCTAGAGATTAAGTACTAGTATTCACTTCACTAATATCTTACTGCAGTAAAATCAGTCAACACTTCCTCCCCTGCCATCAGAAACTAGGTTACTTCAGCTGTGCTGTTGTGTAGCAGCAACCTCGAAGACACCATAAAACTAAGATGACACTGATGATACCATGTTATGCCAAAACGGGGAAATTTTGTGGATGGTTGATCCTTAATTTTTCTGCAAAGGCACTCAAATACACATCCGAATCCTCTGGTACCTGTGATACAAGAATATGTGGCCTCATATCTCCCTACCATCACAGAACTCTGCACCAGTTTCCCTTCATGCCTCTTAAAAAGCCAGCAGCAGCATTCACAGCTCTATCCACAGGAGCTCCACAGACAGATTTTCCAGTAGGTCATGAGGACAGGACAGGAACCTGCTGTGAGTCAGGGGCAAGGAGCAGCCTCAGCCCTCTGAGGAAGCAAGCAATTATTCTGAAATTGGAACTTGTAAGGAAGTTTTATGAGCAGGTGATTGCTGGAATCAGAAAGACATACTCAAAAGCTAGAAATCAGTGGCATCCTTAGTTTGGATACATAGCATGTTTGCTTGACAGCCCCCAGCATTTCTTTGGCAACTCGTGGCTTCCTCTGACTAGAAAACGGAGGGATCAAACAAAGCAACTAAACTACAGTAAATAGGCAGCTGCCAGATGTTTGTTTTTGTACTTCATACCTTATTTTAAAGATTTGGGTGATATTGGGGGGTGGGGGGAGAGTCATCAAAAGAGTAATAGTAGCTACTGCCCTTTAATTTTATTTTAGACTTCTAGAAATGCAACTGTGTTTTACAAAGGCATTAATTATTGCTGTGTTGACACAATCTGAGTTCATTTCTTGCTGTTTGTCTTTCTCAGAGTGATCCACTCAAGGACGTCTATCCGGATATTTATTTCTCATAGCGGTCTAGGATCTGTCCTCCAGCATCTATGCAGACATTTACGCAGAACTTGCATACAGCAACATACCATGGAGAAGATGAAGTACTGCTGCTGCACAGGGGATATTCCTATCATATTCTTACTGAAGCCCATGCTATAGGGCAGAAAGAAGGCAGCAGGTTTTCCTGTGGAAAAGACTTCAGCCTTCCACAATGTGTGGCAGTGCATCCAAGAATACAGTGCACAAAGCTACTAATAAGTATAATGAATTCCCTTTCAATTAGCATGATCATCTGCTGGACAGCTGTAAGCTCCCTTCAACATCCTGTACTCAGGCACGCTATTCCTCCTCAAAGCTGCCACCAGCACTTAGTTGCAGACAAGGAAGACAGCGACTGGTCTCACACACCTTCCCAGGGATAATGAACTTTCTGATGCTTTAGACCACTACCAGCCTGGCTGTGCCAGTTTCCAGAAAGTATCTAGCAGCTCCTGGAATGGGAGAACAGCTAAGGTAGCTATTACTTAACAGTTTGAAAACACATAATATTGTTGGTAATTTTCATATATACACATGTATGTACACACATATATGTACATATATATCTAGAAGTTATGACACATCTTGATTATGCTGCTATAAGGAGTATTTCAGCAATTTTCCACTAAAAAGCATACAAAAGTAGATAGCAAAAACCAAAATTAAGTAACATCTTAAACCAATTTTTGATTCAACTGCTAATTAAACTGTTATGCATCATCTATTTACGTGTATTATATGCAGAAAATAAAAATTTTCAGGATACAAAAATATTACAGCAAAAGGAACAGAAAATACCACCATTTAGAACACTATACTTGACAGAGAGATTTGTAAAAGCAAAGCCAAGAGCAGATGGTTAGCACAAAGAGCACAGACCTCTGCAGATGTCTGTTTAGCCAGAATTACAGCATGCCACAATGTAGAATATTAATCCTGGCATTTTACCGCTATTGCAAAGATAATGATTTCACCAGCAACGTACAGAGATGCTCTTTATCACTTTGCTAAGTTTTAAGATTAATCTACTGGATTTTCTTTGTTTCAATTATGCATGCGCACATGAAGATACACCAGTTTCTAGTATGTACCATTAGGTACAGATCAGA
>NW_009598457.1:88698-100797 GCF_000690535.1 Cariama cristata | reverse complement strand
TTAGTCAACTTGTGCTGCTGTCCACGCCTTTGAAACTGTATAGCAGATAGAAGTTCCTGGGTGTTTCACTTAGGATTGTAACTGTCGTACTCCTTTCGGTATTATGGTAGAAAGTTGATGGTGAGGTAAAATTAGAAAATATGAAAGCTAGACTTAAGTGCTAAATCTGTAGATTTTGATGCTTCTACCTGATGCCTCTTACTTGCAAGTTGGGAGCATGTGAACAGCAGTTCTGTAACGTTCCAGAGACATGCAACAAAGCTCTTGCAATCTTTCATTATAAACCATTTCCCTTGATGTAAAAGCCCAAGCACAGTAACACTGCAGTAGACACCTAACCTCTGTTCGTACACTAACTGCTTTTCTTCTTTAAACTGTCATATAAGGATTTTTAAATTGCAAGTGTCTAACAGTGTTGGTGAGGAGTGATGGTCCAGTGATTAAGGGACTGAATTCAGTTTGTTCTGCTACAAATTTCTTCTTGGCCTTCAACATGTTGCTTAGACTGTCTGGTTTTAGAGCCCATCCTCCTTGGCTGGCAAGCTATCTTAAAAGATAAGGACAGTATGAGAGACTCCTGCCTTGTAGTCAAGTAGTCTGTGGTTCTTCCTACTGGTTTGTCACCCACTGACATCTCAGGAACTCATCTGTGTATGGGATAACCCTATATTATACAACTGCTTTCACAAGTATAAAGTTTTGTATTACTCTCTTAGCAATACCTATATTATACAACTGCTTTCACAAGTATGAAGTTTTGTATTACTCTCTTAGTAAGCAATCATTTTTATTTTCTTAACTATTCCTTCCTTATGTTCTTTAAACATTCTGATTTGTATAAATGTTGTTTGCTTACCTGATTATTTTTATGTTCTTTAAACATTCTGATTTGTATAAACTTTGTTTGCTTACCTGATTTTTTAAAGATTTCAGTATATTTAAGCACTTTTCCAATCTGATACTTGTGTTATTTACTAAAGGTGGAAAACATGTCTAAGGTAGGTATCTTCTGAATATTCCCTGGAGACTAAAGTAACATGTTTGCTTCTTCCAATTCTCCATACCCTACGTGTGGTCTTTGCTTGAATTTGCAAAGCACCCACCAAAATCTGCCCACTCCTGATTATGTTTTTTTTAATTGTATAGTGTAGGAGAAACTGTAGAGAAAGGGGGCAGAAGAGTGACTTAATAATATGACAGCTTGTTCTGCTGTGGTCTTTACTGTCACAAGTCCATTATCATATTTGATTGGAGAATGTATTTTGGAAGGTATGGGCTCCACATTTTAGTAAAGGCAAAAATAAATGGTGTTTTATGCTGTATTTACATCAATGATGGCAGATGTTGTTTTTGTTAGCGGAAAGTAAGGGCGGAAACAGAGATATCAGAATATTATATCATGAGCTGGAAATAGGGCTGATCCAGGCAAATGAGAAGTGGAAAAACGGGTATTTGCATTGCAAAAGGCCACACAGTTCTCTACTGCTCAGCACAGTATTGAATAAAGCCACAACAGATGCAGCGACTTCAAATCTGTTCCCGAGAGAGGAGGAAGCCACCTTCTCTAGTTAGTGACGAGTCTTGGAGGGATCGAAAAGACTTCATTTGTCTGCACTTCAGTGTTGTCTTTTGTTCTTATATCAGCTTTAAAATGGCTTCCTTCAGGAGAGAATTTGGAGAGAGGTAGACATTACTGTTGCTCATGTTGCATAGCCTCATGCTATTGCTTGCGTGAGTGAGGAAACAGCTAGCCTTCTGAAAACTTGTATCCATGGTATTTTGCTACCTGAGCCTGGTGCTCCAATCTAAATGTAACGGTTGTCCCCACTGCTCACACCCTGACTCAGATGTGGAGCAAGGTGGGTGAGCCTTCCAGGTCAATACTAGCATGAGGAGGGGAAGGATTGGTATAGCAGTAAACCCTGTGTAAAGAGGCCTACAGCTTTGTCCACTACAGAAATACATATGGCATGGAGTTTGAATGTTGGGCACCTCTTCTGGAACTCTTTTGGGTAGACGGGTAGCAGAGATACAAAATTCTTGTCAACAGCTTGAGGGAGGCTTTGAGGTTGGCCATATCAGAAAACACCGATCTATGGCCATTGCACTGCACCTATCTCAAGGCAGCTTTGCCAAAAGACCTGTTGATGTAAAATATGGAAATTGAAGAGTGTGCGTATGTCAGTCACAGGGGACTGAACCAGAGCCTTTAGTTTCTAAATATGTGCTCATCTTATGAGGATTCACAGGAAACCTGTGCAGAGCTGTTATTGCTGAGTTGGTATCTGTGCTGTGTTTTCCTGGAAACACTCGTAGATGCTTTCGATCATCTAATCCCATCTCTCCAGTACAGATCTCTGTCAAATGTGGTACCTAGTACAAACTTCTGGACTTTGCATGCAAGTTGCCAGCAAGTGTAATAGAAATCCAGGCCTCAACTGACGGAAAGAATAGAGATTGTATTTTTCATGTGGGACTGGAGCACACCCCGATGATGTAGCAGAGCCCAGCACTCCTTTCGCTTGCCACATTTTCTTTCCCACTCTCTCCTCCCCTAGTATCACTCAACCTGTCATTCCTGCCCTTCTCACCAAGTAACTGAGCACTGAACAGTGTTTTCTGAAGATAAAGCTTCTGTACCTCTCCTTTCCCTCCCGGCTTGGATCATCCCACCAGTGGTACTAGTCTTTGTTCTTGAGAAAAGGAAGCCCTTGGAGGGTGAAGGAACAGATGCAGCTGCAGTTCTGTCCTGCAATGCAAACAAAAGGCATTTGGAGATTTGTGGGCAGCTCTCTGGCTGCAATGACTGCAGCACCCTGGAGTTAGATCGGAGCCTAAAAAACAGCAAACCCTTCCTGCTCCTGCCTGCCTGACCACGGTGCAGAAAGTCTGAATCACCCTCAGCTGAGGTCCCTGTTACTTTTGCTAACAGAAGCACTGTGCTAATACAGAAAAGTCAATATAAACAGTGAAGGGCTGATAATGTATTTGGCCTCCTGGAAGAGGGAAGATACTTTGTTACAAGGTGCACAATACAGCTTGGTTAAGCAACATATGTGAGCCAAGAGGTCTGGGACAGGTGATCTTGTAGGTGTATGAGATAGCCAGTGAACCTGAATGTGGTCATCTGCATGAATCAAGCTCACCTGGTTCACTGAATGTGAATCAGGATTGAGACATGACTACTAAAAGCAACAGATATATCATAAGATACTAAAGCCAAAGTACAAAAAGTATTTGAACATTGCTATGATTCTGTTGACACAAGAAAATACCTTTGTGCTCTACTGAATCCACGCTATTCCACAAGTAGAGGCAAAATTGAAAACCATAGATTTGTAAGATCAGTATCTGATGTCCTTGGTCCTGTTGAGCCGCTGTTTTGTTGGCATTGCCCAGTGAAATATTTATCTTCTGGAAAAAAATTTTTTTCATTTTTTTATCTAAAATACCAAACTGCTATGAGATGGGCTATATGTTTGGAAATAATTAGAAAAACACTAAACAGGTAAAGAGACAGAGCACTCTGAAATACCTGTCTTGGAAAGAGGTTACAGAAGTTGCCTGTAAACTAGAGTGTGGGTGTGGTTCTTGCATCCACACTTCTTTTGTGTTTAAAGCAATAGCAGCTCACATAAGTATTCACCTGTGTCCTGTAGGTATGCACAATAAAAACTTGAGAAGTATTTTTCTTATTCCACCCTGACAGCTGTGTTTGGGAGAAGAGTTTAACAATGTGCTCTTCAAACACTTGCTGTGAATATCGAAGATGGAAGGTGATCGAAACACCATATCAAATATTACACTGGGAACAGTTCACACTCTCATACTCCAGACAGGAGAAACCCTGATTCTGATTTCAGGAGAAATACCAGTCCTAGTATGCTCTCAAAACCCATGACTATCAAAGTCAACCCTGTGTGGAGCATGCAAAATTTGAGATATCAGGGAGGGCTAGTCTAGGTTTTATCTGGTATGCAGAGGATAAGAGCATGAAACCAAATAGGTGAAATTAGCAATAAATCAGCTAGTCCAAAGATCTTTCATCTTTTTTCATTATGACTGTGTATGTTTTTATCAGGCCATTGTACATACCACCAAGATTAAAGGCAGGCCCTTCCTCAGGGCAGCTCAGTGGTGGCTCTGAGTAGCCCTGTGTAATCTACCTCTTGTTATCGCCAATAGAGTGAACCAGGAGAAGGGCTGGTATTCAAAGACTAAAGTTGTTTGGGTTTTGTGTTTTGTTTTTTTTTTTTTTTTTCCTTATTAATACTGTGCCCAAAATGCCTATAAAGTCATATCTTGAAAAGACAGCTCTTACCCATTAGGTCTAGAAGGGAGGGATTTCTCTAGTCTCTAGTTTATCTCTGATAATTGCTGTCTATTATGTGGCTAAAAAAGGAGCGTACCAGAAATTGTGACTCTTGCCAACATCTCGGGCAGTTGAGCATTATAAGTGATAATTATGCTCCTGGCAGCAGGTTAAGCCGGATGTTCAGGAGCAGCTGCTAGCAACCTGCTGGCGAAGTTAGTTGTTTCATGGTGTGATAGAGTGATTCTTGGCATCCTTCTAGGGGAAGAGGGCATAAAATTGAGGGGAAATTACACTGAATATAAGGTGCAACAACATGCCATGCTGATCGAAATGTACATCAGTAGTGGAGAATGGAGAATCTTGAAAATGATGGCAGCTCTGTAGAGGGTAGAAAAATACCTCCTGGGCATCATTAGTCAGTGATTTCTGCTCATCAAAAAGGGCTATTAGGAGTGGCATCTGGATCTCTTTCAAATAGTCTAGCTCTGGATTGTGAGAATACGACCTAGAGGTTTTTCTTCCATCACAGGTACTTAAAATGCAGGCACTTGGGATTTGTTTGCTAGGAGTTTTGTGAGGAAAGGAAATACAAGGTTACAGTGGAAGGTCACAGGTACTTTACTAGTGGCACAGGGGAGAGGAAATGCGTGATAATCTTGGGTCTAGTGTTTCTTGAACCCTCACGTACTTGTGTAATTCCTCTGACTCTCCTTCAGAAACAGCCCAAAAGGCACCTCGGCGATTGTGGGAGCAGTTGCAATGATGATCACTTGCTATCACAATGAGGATTTTATGAATTTCCCGCAGATAAGTAGGCCATGCAGGGAAATGTTTTGAAGGAGCTTTAGTCCTCGGTTCTCTCTAATGGATTCAGAAGCAAGTTTTAAAAACTTGTCTTTATGGATAGCAAAATGTAATGAGTTTTTGTTTTCTTTGCATTTTATACCATGCTTGAAAATGTTCTGAATGGAATGGTTTTGCATCTGTAAGTATGCTCAAAAGGCCATATTGTCTTAATTGTACATTTGCACGGATAATTTGGTCTTCAGACCAGAGTCCATTTGTGTTTTGTCATCCCTGAGAAGGGTAAACAATTCACTCTGTCCATGAAATGCTTCCTTTCTGTGGAGTCTATAGGAAAACTGAGAAGCACAGAGAAGAAGAAAATATGTATTTATGGGGTTTTTTTTACAAATATAAAACTGAAAGTGGACAAGCTTTACATGCTGTGTGGTGTATCTGTAACTAAATTCAATATAATTTAGCTTTAAGTATGTCTGAGACTTACTTAACTGAATTGTCAGCATTTATGTTTGCAAAACACTTGATACCTTCAGAAGCCCAATGCTGACCACGACTGTGTCACCATGACCAGACAGGTTTCTCACCGTGGAAGTTTTACATTCCAGCACCCAGAACCTCTTGGTTTAAGATCTTGTTTGCACTAAGTCGTGACGTTTTCACTCAAAGTACCTTCGAATGAGATCCCAAGCCTGAGCCTTTGGTATTCATGCACATGTTTGCACATGAATGAGCTTACATAAACAGGCGTTTGAGTGCTTCATTGCTTCACTTTTCTTAGGTAAATGCTTATGAGAAAATGTGCGTGCTTCTGGGAAGAGCCCATTAAAAACTTCTTATCGGGGCTAAGCTGTTTCAGGGATCCTTGGGGGGTGACACAGCTCGTTTGCCGGTGGTTTGCTGTCCTTCCAAAGAATATTGCTAAAGGGCAAGCTGTGGAGAGAGAGGAAAAAAAAAAAAAAAGGTCATTTTACCCGATGCTTACTGGAGAAGCAGAAAGAAAGTTCAGCTTTTCCACTGAGTGTTGCACAGTTGTTTTAGTGAAGAAACATATGGCGAGATACTTGTGCTGGTCTAGATGTTCTTTTCTGCTTACTCATCCCAGAGGGCTTAGTCTGTTATGGGTTTTTTTTGTTATAGCGTAAACATTGTCTAACCATTGGGGAGACTTTGTCTGTGATCAGATCTGCTGATGTTAATGTTTCCTTTAGGAACTAAGAAGAACACCTCAAGAAAAAATGTTTTCCTATTGAGGAAAGATTGTAGAGTAAAATATACACAAATTACTGCTGTCTGTTTCCCTGGAATAAGTATGAAGGGTGGATGGCTGAGAACATACAACAAAAAGCTTCAGGAATAAATGAGATAATAAAAAAGGAACATAACAATATTGTTACTGTTAAATTATATTGTTCTGTTTCAAAACATGTTTGTGTTAAGCTCTACTCCCCAAAAACTAACTAACTTACTCACTTTGGGATGTGTAAACTCTTCTTCAGGTCCGAAATCTTCCCTGATATATACGGAGGGGGGGAACCCGTCTTCCACCCCCCCCCCCCCTTATATGGTTATACATTTTAATAGTTATATATTTCCTACTGCATAAGTATTCTGCCTTTAAACCCATCCTTTTAGAACTAAAGCAATTGAGGGGAGAGATGATACTTTGGGAGTTTCAGTGTTTATTTTTCTTATATTTCTAAGTGTATGCGCCCTTCATGATACTCTGTAGCATTTCTTGACAATTTCTCTGCAGAAAATTTTGAAAAAAACTGTGCAATAAGCTTAAAAAACTTACTAAAGAGCTGTAGCTCAAAATCCTAGAGTAGTACAGAATCTCTTATTTCTTGCTTTCCTAAGGATGTTAACAACTGTGCCCCTTACAATTCAGGACAGTTTTAAAGTCCCTGTCCTACCTTTAGATGGGTGAAATAGGCTCCCACTTTTTCACATGTTTCTATTGAATTCAGAAAGTTTCCATGCTGAGATCAGTCTGCACTATCTGAGGACATGGAAGACAAGAGCAAATGAGATGAGAAGGGTTAAGCATGAAAAATAACCATAACAATAACGTGACCTTTCCTGCTGGTGGGCTGTAGACTATCATTTGTTCTGCAAATGGTTTTGCTTGTCCAAGCAATGTATGGTTGTTAGTTTTGAAATGGAATTGAGGCACTGTTACTTAGTTTTGTTTGTCTTTGCTCGCTTTGTGCAGCTGAACTTCCTTCAGAAAGATATGGTGGTTCCTCCAGAGTATTTAAAAACTGCAAAAATAGCTACTGGGCTGGGAGATGAAGGAACATCTGCAAGACTAGAGCTCTAGATGAACTTCAGCATTTTAACTTCACGGGGCAGGTCTATTAGCTTGCTATGAGGGGGGTCTGCAAACTGCCCTGGATCTCATTGTGTCCAGGGTGGTCAGTGCATCAGGCTGTAGTTTGTGTGGTTTAATATATATTAACTGATGCTTAGGGACTCACCCCTGCCACTATTTATGATTAGAATTTGGAAGCTTAGCTATTAGTGATTGCTTAGCTACAGTGACACAAATGCTGAAGACAGAAAATGTTGCCCTATCAAATAGGGAGAGCGCTGGACCCTCGGGAGTGCAGGGGAAAAGGGCTGTCATGAAGCTGTGATGCTTTGTCTCTAGTTAGGAAGGGCTCCCATCAGCAGGCCTATTGATTACTTTGTGTGAAATGCTGGTTTTGCTGATGCAAGGGAAGATGGGCTGGGCATGAAGAGGTGACCAAAGATTGCCTAGAGGATTCATATGCAATGCTGATGTAATGCATTGCGAAGCCAAAAAGAAGTGCACAGCAGTAGTCTGAAAACAACATTGGTGAGCGGTAAGCGCTTGGAGGTAAAGGCTGATTTAACTGCCTCCTTTATACTGTTATCCCATCACTAAAATTCTTCTTCCTTGCTTTGTAGTATTTATAGCTATAGAAATTTCTGTAGAGCCATAAATGGTTTCAAGGTTCCATCCTCGGAGGTACTTTGAAAACCAGCAGGTAGAGAAAATCTCTGCGCCAGAGACCTTCAAATCTAAATGGACCAGTGAGGCAAGGAAGAAAGAGGTGCTACCCCCACCCTCCTTCCACACCTTCGGTTGCTCCCTGTGCAGCTGCAGAGCCTCCTTCCTTCCTGTGGACAGCAGTCAGGAACCTGCTGTCCCCCGCGCAACACGCCCTCTCAATTTCCAAATGTAGCCTCAAGACTAACCTTCAGGGCCTTCCTAAGCACCTTCAGAAGGTCTTGCAGACCTCTGGTGCTAAAATGAAGCAAAAGCCCCCATTGGGGGTTGGCTGGCATGGTCTCCATTTCTTGGTCCTCCTGCCAAAACCGATGCTCCTGCCTCTTGCCCCAGCGCCCATTGGTGCACCCAGCAGGCTCTTTTGACCATGGAGGGGGAAGGCAAGTCCCCGTGGCTTCCTGGGGCACATGCTTTCTAAGAAGAGGTGCAACGTTGTGGCAGGGGTGCTGTTGTTCATTTCTCTGTGCTTTCCGTGCTGCTTTTTGGCCCTCTCTGCTATGCCGTGCCTCCCTCCCTCCCGTGCCAGCACGTACCGGTCCCCCCAGCCAGAGGAGTGCCCAGCTGGGCCGTGCAGCTGGGGTGGCGAGGGCAGCCCCCGTACCAGCTGCACCCTCACACAGGAAGGCCTTCGCAGGCTGTTTCCACATCTGCCGGAGAGGCGACGTGTGTGCCCATTTACCAGTCTCGTGTGGCTTGCTGCCCTTACAGCTGCACGAAAGCCGTGGGAGTCTGTCCTGTCCTCCCCCCTGTTCCCCCCATGGGAGGATGAGCATGCCCGGGGGGTGCTCACGAGGTGATGACCGCCCCTGAGTCTGCTGAGCACCAACGGCACAGAGGGACCGTTCTTCAGGTCGGGGCGCGTGCCTCTGGAGGGGCGAAACACAGATTGCGCCGAAAACGAGAGAGAAAAACAGGACGTGTAGTAGGATGATAAAGGCTGTGCTCCCTCGCTTTGAGGGGTGCCATCATCCTTTTCCGCTGCTCCTCCCATATCCCTGATGACTCTAAACAATATTCCATCTTCCACCTTTAAATGTGCTTGAACGTGCGTTGCCGTGTCACCTACTTTTCACCCACACGCTCTAGCTAGTGAGCTTCCCCTTGCAGTTCTCCCGGCGACATGACTTACCCCCCTTCAGCAGAAGGTAGCTTGTCTTAGGGGAGTCTTTGTTAAACGCGGTACGGTCTTAAATTAACATCTGACATAGGCGTTGCTGAAAGAAAATGGATCCCACCTATTGTGGAGTAGGTACAATGGGGCTTCTTAAACAGCACGGTTTGGGAATAACCCAGTTCCTTAATTAACTCTCTTTTTCTATGCCAGACCCAAGCTGCTCAGGCAGTTTTATTCTTTTCCCATGTCTGGGAGGCAGTACAGTGTTTAAAGACTCCAGTAAAGCTACATGTTGATTTTTAATAAAACCTGTGTCTTGAGGCTGATTGTGGGGGATTGCTGTCTGCCATTAGTCAGTCATCTTGTTTAAGCTTACTAACCATTTTGTTGTCGAAAATATCTCTGTTTTGGAAGAAATCTGACACCTTTTTGCTCTATTTCTATAACAGATTAATTTGCTTTTCCTCGGCTCCAGTGCAAAGGGAGTCTGCCACCCTGGAACCAAGCTTCTGTTTGCAATAACTAGCGTATACCTATGAAGTATTCATGAAAGGATTCAGGCTTTTTGTTTGTTCTTTAATTATTCCTAATTAAACATCAGAGGATCACTTGAGATAGTTGAAAGCTAAAATGCTTTTTCTTCACAGAACTCTTCAGATCCATCAGCTCTCAGTTATTTACCTACCATGGTACTGCTGATGAGTGGCTCAGGTTTGTCTCCTATGAAGGAGAAAAACAAAAGCCCTTTCAAATGTCTGGATTCTGTGGGTGGATGTAGGCTCTGGCTAACAGTCCTGCACACGTGCTGTGGTGGCAGCAGCCATCAGACTGGTCCTGTGACCCACCCTGTGCTCTGCCCCAGTCCTCCCACATCTGTCTGCGCAGCCAGGCTCCGCCTGATACGGAGGGCGCTGCTATGCGATGGGCGTCTTGTTCAAGGAGTGGGAATGGGCAGGAGGTGAACAGCCTTCTCTCTGTCTTCTCCCCAGTGATGCTCCCCCTTTCCCCTAGGAAAGTGCTGAAGGTTAGCCAGGCAGAGCCTGTGTGGAGGTAGTGTTGGCCCCTGCTGTGGCGTGATAGATCTCCACCCCATCTCCATGGACTTGTTGGGGACAGGAGGTTTAGTGATTGGTACCTCTAATTCCCTAAAGCCCATTGACTCTTGACTCAGGATGTTGCAACTAACATGTGAAGGGCTTAAAGCTTCTGTCATAGCCTGGGATTTGTTGTAGCAGGAGTGTATTTCTCATGTTCTCCCCAGAGAAGGGCAACGAAGGTGGTGAAGGGTCTGGAGGGTAAATCCTATGAGGAGTGGCTGAGGGAGCTGGCATTGTTTAGCCTGGAGAAGAGGAGGCTGAGGGGAGACCTGATCGCCCTCTACAACGACCTGAAAGGAGGTTGTAGCCAGGTGGGGGTTGACCTCTTCTCCCAGGCAACCAGTGACAGGACAAGAGGGCATGGTCTGAAACTGCTCCAGGGGAAGTTCAGGCTAGAAATGAGGAGGCATTTCTTCTCAGAAAGGGTCGTTAGGTATTGGAATGGGCTGCCCAGGGAGGTGGTGGAGTCACCATCCCTGGAGGTGTTTAAGAAAAGACTGGATGTGGCACTTAGTGCCATGGTCTAGTTGACATGGTGGTGTTAGGGCAGAGGTTGGATTCGATGATCCCAGAGGTCTCTTCCAACCAAATCGATTCTGTGATTCTGTGTTTGGCTTATGGCTTTGGGAGGAAATGGGCTGCCTGGGCTTTGTCTATAGATATATCATGCTTTGAATGGAAGCCGTCCTTTTCCCAGGTGTAAATCACGGCACTGTGCTTGTTGTACTGTCATGCTACAGGCTAAAAAAAGATAACCTCACCACCTCCCCATCTCCATGCCCTTTTACAGGTATGTCCAGCATCTTTCAGGCAACTCTGAACCACAGCTGAACCTTAAATATTCGTACTGAGCAGGTCTAGTGACACCCATAGTGACCTTGATGGTAAGGTAGAGTGCTCTGTGACCTCCTAACTGAAATGTACTTGTCACTTGTTCAACAGGTGGCCTGGGCAGCTACTTGGGCATTTAGAGGATCAGAAACAAGCCTTTCTCCGATTACTATTATATACAGTGACTAGCGCTTTGCTTTCTAAAGCAGGGACGGGATGGAGATTTGTATGTGACATTACACACACAAAAAAAAAAAATGCTCAAATTCAAGCCAAGACTGTTTTGAGATTATGATTTCAAGTTTATCAGAGTCGTGTGGGGGTTGACAGTGTTGCCTTTTGTGGCGCCATCCCGTAATTGCATGTATTCCCTTGTAAGTCTCTCTGTACTCCTATTGAGTTGTGACAAAAAACTCCGAGGAACACTGGCAGGGTTGTATTGCAGCCTGGGACGGCTCTGTAATGAATCCCCAAGTGGGAATTTCCATCTCCGCTTCTAGCTTCTGTCTCTTGCTGTGGATTATCTCTATACGTGTGGCTCATGGTTTAGATGGACTAACGAACCAGGAAGGTCCCAGTCCTTGCCCAGGTCCTAGACACGTTGTGCACAGGCGCAGGGGGAATCGTAATCAGCACATGTCATGGTTTAACCCCCGCTGGCAGCTAAGTACCATGGAGCGCTCACTCACTCCCGTCCCCCGAGTGGGATGGGGAGGAGAATCAGAAAAAGGTAAAACCCATGGTTGAGATAAGAACAGTTTAGTAATTGAAATAAAATATAATAATAATTACTGTAATGAAAAGAGAGAGAGGGGAATGAAACCCCAGACAGACAAGTGATGCACAATACAGTTGCTCACCCCCCACTGACTGATGCCCAGCCCGTGCCCAAGCAGCAACCGGC
>NW_009598457.1:44670-88494 GCF_000690535.1 Cariama cristata | reverse complement strand
CATCAGTGTGTTATCAACATTATTCTCGTAGTAAATCCACAACGCAGCGCTGTACCAGCTACTAGGAAGAAAATTAACTCTATCCCAGCCAAGACCAGGACAGCACGGTACAAACTCCCTGCTGCCTGCAGACAGGCATTTGCTCACTGGACCGTCTTAAGCCACTGATTTGGAACACATGGAACATATTTTTGACTCTAGTAAAGCAGTTCAGATTTTATTTTCACTTAAGCATGTTCACAAAGTGGAAGGCACTGTGACTGCTTTACATTGATATACAGCCTGAGCTCCTGTAAATTACAGGGGATGTTGTAATAAGATGGCTTTCTGCCTTTATGGTTTAGCACAAAAATTCTATAAGGCCTTTTTTTTTTTTTTTTTTTGCTATTACTTCCAAACAGGAATTGGATAAGGAAAGAAAGACCATTACAACTGTGGTTTCAGAGGCTGTTCTGCTTGTAACAAAGGGATTTCTTCACATTCAAGCTCATTAGTCTGATTAGTGGGCTTGTAAAATGAAGCATGAAAATGAAACATGACATAGACATGAATTGATTGTACTAAAATCTACACAAACTGCTGCTTGGAAATGAAAGGATGACAGCCGTCTTCTCTGAGCTGTTAAAGTTAAGTTTTCAAAGTAGTTCGTTTTTTAGAGCCTATAAATTACATTTCTGTAGTTGCTAAGGGGAGACACTAAGAAGTTAAAAAATCCAAATGAGTCAGGTGATTTTTTTTTTTTTAAATTTTTTTAAATTAAAGCAGAAAAATCTGAAGATGTAACAAATTATCAATAGAAAGAAATGTTGGGCAGGAACATGTTATGATTGGGTAGAAATGGATGACACACAACTTGTTTCCATTTTAAAAATGGAGAGAATAGTTGACATTATTTTCAAAAAGGCCTCTTTGTATCCTGCTGACTTCTGCCTTCAAATACACTCTGTCCTGTTTCCTTGCTTATTGCAAAAATACCTGTGTGGTTGGATCTTGACTGGAGATCCTGACGGAGAGCAAATTTAATCTTTCAGCATTCGTTCAGTTACTGGCACCATGTGGTGCAGGTGCAACAGTCTCCCGTATCTAGTGTTAGCTGTACAGCTACAACACATTATATTTAAAATTTGGTTTTGAATGCCTAGTTTTCTTAACGGAGCTTAGTCCCACAAGCCTGTATCTGTTTGGGTATGGGCTGATGTAGTTCTAAGTATGTCTCGTACTGTCAAAACTAGGCCTGTCCAACTGCAGTGTGTGTTGCACGTGGCTGTGTGACTGTCCATGTCCTTTTTCTTTTGCAGTTCACTTACACACATATATAAAAAAAAAAACAAACAAAAACAAAAACCAAAAACAAAACCCAAATAATTTGAATTTATGTTTCGGTGCTGGTGAATGACTACTTTCAAAGATGAGTCATGGTGGTACAGATAAGATCCCAGAACTCCTTTTGTAATCGTGTGGTCTGCATTTCCAATAAGAGCATCTGGAAAAGGATTTCTAAATGCTGTTGGATGTTGTGAAAAAGCGAGCTGGAGATGTTCACTCAGGAGAAGAGTTTGGCATCTTGGTAGTGAGGAAAGGGAAGGTATGGCTGGGGGGTGCAGCAAATTGGGGAAGTACCTGATTGCTGTAAAATTAACTGTTGTGAGTGAGGGCTGCCGAGCCCAAGTGTACGTGGGGCACCCTGCAATGCTGCTTTTGGTCCTAGCAAGCTGCTCCCCTTACGGTTTGGCTCACTGGGAAGAGCAGGCTGGGACACTGGCACGGTGGGCGTGCTACCCTGTTGCCCTTTGGGCGGTGGAGCTCGGGGGGTCTGGTGTAAAAGTGGAAAGCATGGTCTTTGGAAAGGTTCCCGGAGCATTTTCCTGTTAAGCAGCTTTTGCCATGCGTGATGTTGCTCTGTAATGCGCCGCCACAAAGTATTGCCATGAACCATGGAAGTAAGGCATTGCCAGGCTTATTTACCCTCTTGCTCCCTACATAAGCAAATTGTGTGTTGTCTAAGTTGAACCAAAGTAGGTGGGTTTCATATAAGTGACCTGTGTTGGGTACAGTACATGAAATGAACGGCTCATTCGGCCGCTGCGCTTCTGGCCCACGACGGGAGGAACAGCAGTGTCTGCTGGGCACGGCCGCAGCACGGTGGGCACTCTCCCGTGTTAGGGTCAGGAGTGTCCTGTGGAGACCATGACCTCCTGTCATAGCCTGTAAAAGACCCCTATTTCATGGGCTTGGGAATGGTCACCCCTCAGTAACTGGTTTGTAGCATGGGCTTTGTAGACACGTAGGAATTATTTCCTTAGCATGAGTCAGGACATGATTTTTGCCTATAAGAATCAAAATACTCTGAGACATTTCCATGGAAATGAGGCGCAATGTGGGGAAAAGGGAAGGGGAGGAAGGAGGATCATTTCTGTTTTCTTGGAAGTGTCTGGGGAATGGCTCAGACAGAGACAGTGGGAGCCTTTCCTGCTTTCTGAGGTGGCTCATTTGGGATCCAGTCTCAACGTACCCACCAGGGAAAGCATTCTCCTGGTAGGATTTGAAGAGGGCCCACTTTAAGCAGGTTTCAGGACAAGTCTTTTGAGTGTGTCCAGCGTGGCCGTCTGCTGTTCAGAGGCACCTGTTGTGGTTCCTGAGTGCTGGGCACAGGCACTTCTCACCCTGTTTATTATTTTCAGACAGGGTTTGTGGAATTTGTGCACTGAACAGGACAGAAGAAATCCTGGATAAACAAAATCACATTTAGCTAATTCTGTGTGTTTCTAATACAAAACCTCAGTGCAAACAAACCCTGCCCAGCAGGGACTGCGTTGCAGAAAGAAGAATGAGCACACTGTTGACTTGAGCGTTCCCCATCTTTCCAATGAACTCATTTGAGTTCCAGATATTTCATTCGTTTCTGGTTCCTCTGCTGGTTACCCAGACAAGTATTTTAGTGACTTTCATTTTTTCCTAAAGATGCTTTCTTCTTGGTTTTGCATGGGGGGAGAGAGAAAGTGTAAGGGGGGAGGTTGGAGAAGTCACTCTAAAAATGAAAACACAAGTTAAAGTGTTTATTTGGCATACTAAGATATAATTGATGGTTACAGAAGCCAGTTTTTTGTCCAGTTTTCAGAGTGCTTGGGTGGCTTTGCACAGACTATGCTTGCTGTGGATCCGGGGAAGGCAGAAAGGGGTGCTAGATAATAGCAAACCCGGCACATAGTTGTTCAAGGTGTTGCCTATCATTGAACAGAATCTCTTCTGCAGAAGAGAGGTTTTGGGAGGGGAGAGGGAGGTTGACCAAAAATTTAAGTATTCAGTGTTTGTGTCTCCTTTATCTTTGAGATTTCTGCAGTGATGAGACTGGCCCTGGCCCTAAAAGAGGTGATACTCTGCACTCCAAAAACTGACTAAAGATTAAACAATTGAAGTTGTGAACAACCACCTGTGTTAAAAGGTGTAAATATGCTTAAAAATATGAGCATCTCTGTAATTGAGCGAGGCACAGGAAAGTTCATCTTGATGTTTGCAGCTGAAGCTAAAATGATGGAGAGTAACCTGTCTTCCCAGTGAACTTCCATTGGTTTGCTTTCCGTGAACTCCAGTGTGTTTTGGGGCCTGCAGTTGAGGACAGCACTATCAGTGTTAGCAGTGAGGCAACAGACACAATTAATATTGCCTGCTCTTCCAGGAAAAAAGCCAATAGATGTCATGTGATGTATCTAAAAATGGATGGTGATGACATCCATTTTATGCTTCGTTTGATCCACTGTAATACTGTTGTGGGGCTGCTGTGTGGAGGAGGGGCCGAATCAAAATCATATATTTGTATTGATCATAAGGCTCATCAGATGAGGCAACTTTTGTGGTTTGCCACTTAGCAGAAGTTGCATGAACTTCTACAAAAGAATGCCAGGGAGCTGGGGACTTCGGTCTGGGGTTCTGGCAGTTGTGGTTTTTTTGGATTTGTGCTTTCCCCTTCCATCTCCAATTTGGCCTTTACCAACATCTTGAGAAAAAGAGAACAATGCTTTCAAGGTGCTTTTTTTTTTCCACTAGAGTATCTAAAATAAAATTCAGTTGCATAAACAGTTGTAAGTGGGAAAATGCATCCCTGCCAATGTCTTTAGAAGGAGTTTTTTTCTGGAAAACTCTCCTGAAGTGGTGTTGTGATCACTTTACTGTCACTCTCTCCGGCAGACATATGAGGGGGTTTTAGTTTTCCTGCAGGAGTGTTCACCTTTGATTTTTCTGACTTACAGGTTATAACTGGAGAGAGAGATCCCTGCAGGTCACTCTGCTCCAGGGCATCCCAGGGTTCTCCAAGTTCTGAATGGCCAGACTCTGGAATGAGTGCATAAGGGTTGCACAGGGCTGAAAATACTGAGGGATAAGCTAGACTCAGAAATCGCACCCTAAGTGAGCTTGTTGATGGCCGTCAAGCATGTAGCAGCATCTGGAAGTGCTCTATGAAGTGTATGCGCCTCTATCTCGGGCTCAATTTTTGTCCTGAACATGCAATTATTTGTATGGGGAGAAGATTTGGGGAGCCACAAGTATGGATTCTCTTCCCACTCGTGTTAGCTCTATGGAACTGGTAGAACTGAAAGAGCAAACGCATGCTGCTCCTCTTATGGCTGGGAAATTGTTCTGGCTTTACAGACAGTGTTCAGCCATCTGGGGAAATTGCTCAATTCTTCTCTCATTTCCAAAACTGCAGGAGAAACTACATGTACGTGAAATTTGTTAGGATTTTGCTCGAAGCACAGTGTCAAGGGGATGATGAAAGAGACCCTGCCTGTGAGCCAGCAGAACCTTTTTCATCCATACCCCACCATTGCTTGCTTGAGTAGCAAATGGAGACAGCCACTTAACAGCTGAGGAGAATGTCTGAAATGAATTGGGGGTGGTGTTGCAGCTCTCAGGGGGATGCACCGGCTTCCTGTGACTTGGAGCGTTAAATCTGCTTTCATGTCAGGGCGAGGATTGTGGTCTGTCATGCCCAGCGGCTAGAGTGGGAATGGGATTTGGACACTTTCAACATGAGCTCAGATCAAAAACCACAGAAGCTGAGAGTCTGGGCAAAAAGAGTGAGGGATCTGGCCGATAGTCGTATCGCATAGACAGCCAAGGCAGGGACATAAGCAGAGAGAACCTGTACTAGAAGTCCCCGAATCTGTGCTAAAAACTGCTGCCAGCAATGAAGGGCATGTAGAGATGGGGCAAGTTGAAGCAGGCTTGTCAGAAGGGGAAGGTGAGCTGGGGAAGGCAGCACGAGGCAGAAAGCAGAATGATGAAACCCCAGACCTAGGTAAGGACTGGGAACTAGCAGGAGAAATGGGATTGGGCTTAGAGGAAAGGCTGGGAATCAAGACTAAGCAATAAAGGTTGCTTGCTGTAGCCAAGAAGCGTGTTCAGCTGTTGAGAAACTGGAGGATTTCCCGTGTTTGATGGATGAACAAGCCATCAAGCTGCTGGTCCTGTGTTGCTGTGGTTTCTCTAGGACCTTTGGTCCTTCTGGAACTACGTAATGGAGGGTGACACCAATATGTCTGGAGGAGGCAATGCTTGAGGTAGGTTTCTTCTGCCACAAGAGACTTTGCTGTTGGTTTGCCTTTGCCAGTGCTGTAGGGTTAGAGAGCTTCAGTCACTAGAGCTGTTGGTGTAACACTTTTTCTTGCAAAAGCCAGCCAGCGCCAGTCCTTCAAAGACCAACAGTCAGGCCCCAAAACCAGTAGCTTAAAAATCATATAATTTTAAGAAGTATACCTGGGGGGGGGTTCACTCTTGTTTTCTGGTGCCTGTGGCTTTGAGGCTGTAGCTTGCCAGCTTTGTCTGTAATTCGAAGATCTATACATGGACTTTCCAAGTGGGGAGTGTGGGGTGTGGGGGTGTGTGCGCTTATTTTTCTTTTTTTAATGAAGCTAAGGGGAGTTGGGTTTTTTGAGATGCAACCCAGGTATAGGCAGTCCTTCCAGCCACTGGGGTTAAGATGCAGCAGTTTCCATAGCAGATGGCAGACGAGGGGTTGATGCAGCTGCTCTTGCCTCCAGCTGCCTGTTACTGTCCGGTGGCAAAGGCAGGAGTAGCTGGTGCCGGCTGGCTTGTGGGTCGGCTTTGGAAGGCAGCTTCGTGCAAGTGCTTCTGTTCCCTGATGAGACATCTTAACCATATTACTAACCGAGAGGTGTGACTGAAGAGAATTAAGTGATGCCTTGATTACAGAATTTAGGACTTCTTCAAGGAAAATGTTCCGTGTGAGACCTGCAGCACATCACAAGCTGCCAAAAGCTGCAGGCTGGCTTTTGAACAAAAGAAATGTCAGTGGTGCTTCTAAACTGAGTAGGTTTTTCTCACTTTTTTTTTTCCTTTATTATTTGAAGCCATTTTTAATGTGAACACCCCAAAATTGGGGTACAGACCAGTTGCTAGAGCCTTCCTATGGTGCTTGTGTAGCTTCAGTTGGCTAAGGAAAGCAACACCAGCACACAGAGCCCAGGGGAGCAGGCACCCACGGCTGCCTTCCCTGCGGACGAGGGTGAGCTCATGCCGCCCTAGATAACCAAAAGGCGGCTGTTGTGCTGTATGTTGGCTTGTGCCAAGGGAGCAGAACAGGGATGTGTGACAGATTTTGTTGCCCTAAGAAAATATCGTTAAGGATTTTCTTCTTTTCTTAGAAATTGTTTCTTCCTCTCTTGGGAAGTTTGGGGGGGGTGTGGGGTTGGGGGGGGTGTGTGTGGGGTGTGGAATACTGTTTACTTAAACGTAGGTGAATATTTCCAGTTCTCCACGCTAGTGCTTAAAAAAATAAAAATCTCGCATATTTGTGACTAGCTTTATAAAGCTCCTCAGGAAGAAGTAACAGATGATGAAACCTTCACCATCTAGAACCTGAACAGTTGTGTGTTAGTGAGTGCTCTGCCTACTGGTGTGAGTGTGATGAATCACGCCTGTCCGCAGAGCTCACTACTGTTCAGGAGCTGGTGTCTTGACTGAAAAGCTAGCTGGACTTTGTTCCAAGTTAGCTGGGCTTTTTTGTAGTTTTCTTAGTAATCACAATATATACCAGGATGTTGAGCATTTCCTACAGTGCTTTGTTGTAACCATTTGTTCGCTAAACAGCGTGAATCTTACTGGCATGAAGTCTATTGTCTAGGAGAAATGTTGGCTTGATCATTTTACAAAGATGATAGATTTGAAAATTGGCCAGAGACTGAGACCAGCCCAAGTCATGAGAGCTCGGCAAAACTGCCCTATTTTTTCAGCAGAACGTAATGAGTGTTGAACAACATAGTTGGGGTTGGTCCTATGCTGTTAGTGATACAAGATCCGATGCCAAGAAATGGTGCTTTTAGGGAGTGAAAGGTGATGTATACTTACTTATAAGCAGTTCTGCTGGCCTACTGGGGTGAAAAAAAAAAAAAATCAAAGTTTTTAAAAGCAGAACAAAACTTGGCTATTGATGCAATCCATGTATTATGTTTCTGGCCAGGGTCTGGGTCTTTTGGGTATGTATGTAAATTGCAACATCAGAGCTTAGCTGTCCAGGACATTCATATATGTAAGGGAAAAACCCAGATTCTCTAACATGAGAAGTGTTTAGCTGTAATAGAAAGGAGGCGAGGGAAGGCAGCTCAAGGCACTACTAGTGGGAATGGCAAATGCTGGCAGCTCTTCAGAATGAGTGCTTAGCAATACTCTATGTTTGGCCATCCTAAAAAATACTGCCTGGAGCACTATTTGATATTAACAGTTTGTTAGTGATTACAATCTTTTAAAGGCTAGAAATTGATCTCAACAGGTTAATCTCTACTTAAGAGATCGGCTTTTTTTTAACCCTCAGTTGGGTTAGTCTTTGCCCAAGTGCCCTGAAGATCAATGGGCTAACAGGCACAGCACCATTCCCTCTTCACTGCTGGGTGTTGTGTGATTACTGTTAATTACAGCAAAGAGATTTAGAAGCAAGGCGTTACTTCCCATGTCTGCGGAGCATCCCCTCTAGAAAAGGAGGGGATGATATCCCACTTATGCAGGTTATTCAGGAGATTTGCTGTTGTTTGAGAAGCTCAAGGGTATCTGGATGGGCGCTGCCTGTTTCAAAGGCAGTTATCAGGAGGGTCAAGCACCAACAGCTTCCACACGGTCCAGTCTGAATTTAAGTGCATGTTTGGAAATTAATTTCTTAACAAATATGCCTGTCCTCAACAGCGTGATCAGTGTTATTACACAGACAGACAGAACTGGCACGTTTAACAGCAGCATCGGGATAAAGGGCTGGGTGGGTGAAGGAGAGGCTTGGATGGGGAAAAGCCTGTTATTCATGGGCTTGTCAGGACTGCCAGGATCTGATGGCTTATGTTACTGCTACAAAAACTGAAGTGGGGAACTGCGGCAATTCAGCCCCTAAAATGTCATTTTGTCAACTTAGATGATTTTTTTTTTTTTTTTTTTTTTTTAAAGGATAGCATTACAAGAGTCACCCTCAGCTCCTCAGACAGAAATACACTTTTGAAATGGAAGCAGCTGTGTGAACCCCAGGACATGTTTCAGAAGGGCAGTCCCCAGGGCATTAATTCTCCACTCCGGGAGAGCTGGGTAAATCCTATAAAAAGGTTGGTGGTATGGACCTTTGGCAGGCTACTTCCCAGCTTTCGAATACGGGTAACTTGTTTGTTCTTTCATTCTTCAAAGATCAATGCAAACCTTTATTTTCTATAAATAATTTAATAAATACTTTTGTTTTACAATGATACAACAAACAACAAATTCATAGCAAACGAGTCACAAAGAATTTAGGATCAGTATACTTTAATAAGGTATCAGTGTCAAAATACATTTCCTTATCAAGTTAAAGTTCCCATACAGTTATAATATTGTCAATAAGAATTCAGCAATATAGATTATGAAATAATTATGATAAAAAGTATGATTAATATTAAGACGTGGAATATTTTTTCAGAGTGTTTTAGTAAACTGTTAGGGTATAACATTTTTAATGCTGAAACTACACAAATAAGAAACAGAGGAGCAGTATTCAAGTGTCTTTAATCCTTGAAGCCTTTAAGTCCTTGCCACTGCAAATTTGTCAAATCTGGCTTGCTAATTTTCATTAGCTTTTGATGTTTACAATATATTTTTTCCACACGGTAATAACTTCACTTTAGGAATAGATTACTTTTGGTAATAAACTCTTGAAAGATTGCCTACAATAGGGACTACCATATTTTTTTGACATTATGTACCAATAACAAGAGATCTTCAGCTTTTCTAAGTATGTGTTGTTAAGACTCACTTAACACAGCGAACTCTGAAGTGCTCTATGAACCCAAGGCTCCCTCTCTGCAAGTGTCAGTGCATGATAGAAAGCAATTTTATAAACCGGGCTTCAGCAGAATCAGAAGTCCCAAAAGAATATATCTTTGTTCTAAGTGTCTAGGCCAAACTTTTACCTTTTGTACTTGCCACTGTTCCATTTTCTTCAAAGAAGCTACGATGACTTATACCAGTGGAGGAAACAAGATGACATATCCCAACATATATCTAGGTCTGTAGGTATTTTAAAGTCAGAACTGCTCACCTGCCTTTTAGTACTTTAATATTTCACTGTTTAAATATGTTGTAATTTAAACTTTCAAATCCCTTTGCCTTTGACAGCGTTCAAAGCCTTATTTTTTAAAAGATGTGCATGACAACTAATGATAGTTGGAAAGGAGCTCTGAAAATGTCTGGCTGCCTTTTAATGACATTTCAACTACTGATTAATGTAAAACAAGTAAAAATGAGAGACCTGCCTGCCAGCTATTCATCTCACTACACCATCCTTAATTCTTTTTGTCTGCTTATAACTGAGTTAGCCTAATACGCTGGGAGATACTACTTTAGCTTTTGGTTTTAATGATTCAATATAGCAACTATATTGCTAGCTAGCATATAAAATGAAAAAGAGTAACATTAATCAGAGGTGTTAGTACTGGCTGCTAGTCAGATTCCTGAAATATCAGCATCACCATAACAAATATTACTAGTTCTAGCAGAAACAGCTCTTAAAGTTGTTGTGTCCTAGATATAGCAAAAGTACCAAGAGATGATTAACAACTGACCCCAAGAGAAATTAAAAAATAATAAAAAACCAAACTGTTTCGTGTTTAAAAAAAACCAAAACAACCAAACAAAAAAAAAAGCCCCCAAAACAACCAACAACAAAACCCAACCAACGAAAAAAGGGAACAAGAAAGAACAAAACAAGAAACCCCCACACAAACAAAAACACAGGTCTAAATCCTCCACTGGGGTAGATCTGTAGGACTCCCTTGGCTGTAGAGCTAAGCCAGGTTAAGGCAGCTGAGAATGTGGCTTGCTTCTGAGGAAAAAAGCTTACAACGTGCAACTTTCACAGATACCCACAAACATTGCCGTTCACCATTCACATTTCTTTCAACAAAGTGTATAAAAATGAAGGGTGGGGAGGCAGAAGGCTGAGATTTTTCTTTAGTATGCTTTTTCAAAAATTATTAAAGTTACAATATGATAAATGCTAGAAAACAGAAAGACTCAAAGGATTTCAGTTTGGCAGATCAACAAAAAACTGTGGTTGGAGATCAAATTTGTTTCATTCATCTTTGGCAATAAAAATAAATCTTTGCAGTACTGCAGCCAAAGTATCAATATGATGAGGCATTTATACCACAGCTTTTTAGTAGCATGAAATTTGAAGAAAATTTCAGCATATAAATTACAGGTAATGAGATAAGGGGAGGGTAATCAAACTCTCTAAACAACACTTTAATTGCAACAGAGAAAATACAGTAGATGTATTTCTTTAATATGAATAATAAAATGAGTAACTTCAAAAGGCCACTATTTGGTAACGTGGACAGGTTCAATATCTAAGTAAAATCTGTAAAAGTGTATTGGTATTAGAAATTGTCTACTTGCAAAAATATATTTAAAAACTGAAGCTGTTTTGAACAGTATAGGCCACAGAATATTCCAAGATTGCTCAAGTTGCCTGGTCCAGTGCTCTGAGCAGTTCACTGCCCTGCAGAAGCGTAGAGCTGCCCAAAACAGGGACATTCACCTCACAGTCATATCTTGTCAACTCTGGCAACAAGTAGGGTTCAAAGGAGGGCCCCAGCAGACGACTGGTCATACCTGGAAGAGACAAGTGAAGTAAGTGATGGTGCTGAGACAGAGAGAGGACTTCTTTCCTCCCTCTTCTGTTTATACTAGTTGTTATCATTTCATTTTGTGTTTATGTCAATATGCCTCAAACCACCAGCAGTTACAGGTTTCAGAGCAAACCTGTGCGTCGTTCTGCCTCAAACTGTTGCAAGTGTGTCACACGGACATGGGCAGTTCTTCACCTCAACCCCCAATTTAGATTGTTCTGAGAAAAATGATACTGCTGCAGATGAGGAAAGCTGTAGTAAATAACACAGTTTCTAAATTGACACCTGCTCCCCTTATATATTAAAAGGGACACATATATGTTCTCTTTAATTACTCATTTTAACTTTTAAAAGGCACATGTTAAGACTTTAACGTACAAACCTCCTGTATCAATGCTGCAGTGAAGTTGTTTAGTACAATTAATCAATTCCATCACAAGACAAGAATATGGATGGAGGATGACTGACCTCCAACATAAAAAGGTATTAAGTTTAACTGAAATGGAGGGCAAAAATATTTTTTCCTCATCTATTACAAATGTGAACATTCAAGATTCACACTGAACAACAGAACTAATTTTTCATTCTATGAAGCAATACATATTTGGCTCAGTTTATCATCGTCCTCCATATGTTTTCTTTCATGGAATCAGTATTGGAACTAAATACCAACATTTTCAAATTTTGGTATTTGACAGCTCTTACCTGATGCTTTATGAGCTGGCTGGACAGTGTAGTCCTGATAATGGGAACTGTAAAACAGAGGGGGAAACGCTCCTGCTTTCAAATTCTCACCAGGACTGCCACAGGTGGGTGGTTGTTGCTGCTGGTGCTGCTGCTGCCGTTGATTCATTGGTTGGCTCAGCCCTCTTGAGTTACAGACAAATTCATCTGATTTACATAGCAGGGGGAAAAAAAAGTTAAATTAAGCCAGTGTAATAATTATAGTTGAGAAAACTAATTCAAAGTGATCCTCGGCATGACAGTCACACAGTGTCGCATACCTACATCTTGTCACAAAGGAAGTCCAGAAACAGCTCTAGCTCTAGAAGTAGTATTGCACCCAAGATATGCTTGCGTAAAAAAACAGAGTGTTGTAGAGAGAAAGTATCAGTTCTAGCTCTGAGATATCCACACCTTGGATCAGCACAAGGTAAACCCATCACCATTAAGCTGATCTCTGTTACCTTCAAAGCAAGGGTGCGAACATACATGAAGCCATCTTCCTTGTAGTTATCAACTATACCTTAAATTGTTCAGCTTTTAGTGATACAACCTGATCTTTATTTTAGCTTAGAGTAATATTTACAGAGGTTATTTACATTCCCTTTTGAAAGAGGTTTTGTTTCTATTCAGCCTGTCTTAAAATTGTGCTTCAACACAGAATATTGCAAAACCACTTTCTTTCGTCTTACCAGTAAGAACACTTGTGCTGAGGGACTTCTTTTCTGTAACCAAGGAACAGTTTTCTCCTTTGAGAAATTTCATTCTCTTCCACATTAGGTGAGATGGGTTAATGACAGATGGATCTCCCTAGAATGTGAAGAAAAGCAAAACAAGTAATTACACCGATGACCATGGTGAGTCCAGAGTTTTGAAGGGAATGTAGTTCTTATGATTACCCCACTCAGCTGTTGCAACGCTTGTTCTTCATAGTCCAGTTGTCGCTTCAGTTTCAAACTGTTAGACAGAGCAATTCTTGCTGGGTTTACATCTATGCCTCGTTGCCCAAAAGCATCCAGGGGCCTGTGGAGAAAAGCTCTCTGAGCAGGGAGGTAAATCTAAACCATCTTGTTCATTTATCCACATTTTTCTTTCATTTAAGGACATTTAAGGTGTCTTTGACACATGACAATGGACAGACCTCCAACATCAAATGTTTTTATTTCTTTTTTTGTGCACCATCCCACAAGCTTTGGAAACTTTTGACTTTTGGGATCAAAGACTAATGAAAGTCTAGCATAAACACCCTCTAGGGATCTCCAGGCAGACATAAAAATGCTGTGGAAAAGAAGGTCATGCAATTGTTAAAGACAGGAATTCGAGAGCCACGCCTGTCCCCTTGCTTTGCATACTAAATATGAACACACAGGTTGCTGTTTGGGGACAAACCCTCTCTTTCCAGACGCATATTCAGACACTGGTATTTCTGCCAACAAGAAATCTCAGAAAGCAAACTGCACAGCTTCATGTTTTGAAATGACCAATGCTGTTTTACATACTTCCTGAATGTTTTAGCGTGACCAGCACTGAAAACCCAAGAGCTACAGAGAAAATTCTTGCTATGATAGGAAACTTCTAGGACTGTAACCTCTGATCTACATCTCATCGCATACTGATCACGTGTATAAGAAAGTGAAAGAGGTGAGGAAGGGTTGTAGAAAAAAAGCCTGTAATTTTAAATCTTAGTTGTAGTATTTGCATGTGCCAACAATAAATATACTGTCATCCCTCCCTCTCCGCTATTTTCTGTTGTGCAAAAACTATATGCAAGGTAAGAAAGTATGTGTAAGACCGGTAAGCCTTTTCAGTACTTTTCTTAAACTGCATAAAATCAAGCAGGCTTTGCAAAATTACTGGGGTGATTTTTACGTGACCAGCAGGAAATCCATTCGTGCATCCTTACAGGCAATGAAAAACGAGCCCACTTCTGCTTCCACCAGACTGACTGCCACTGGGAGAGCACCACACGAATTTCCCCAGAGATACAGTCTGATGCCTATCAAAACAACTTATTCTTTTTCTCAATTTAGCTGGAATTTTTCAAGATTGTGACCCCCTCTCACCTCCCAAAATCTTTTCTGAGTAAAGTACATACTTATACCACAAAAACTCTTACCTTTTTTTATATATGGGCACGCTCGGAGAATGTACTGGTGGCCCTGAGGGGGAACTTGATAGGGATCCCGAGTATTTATCCATGAGTCTCCATTTAGCAGGGACATATTCTAATGGGGGATCAGGTGGCCACTGGGTGTTTGGTCTTCCTCCCATCGAAGACAGGGGAGTGCTGGCTTGGTCATGGTACGGTGGCAGTGATGACCTGCTCACATTGTTGAAGAACACCGATGACAGGGACCCATGACCAGGATTAATGTTTTTATTTGATAGCTGTGGGCAATATTTCTCTGGGAGGAACTGATTCTGTGAAGCAGAAGCAAGGGGTTGGAAGATGGTACTCATGCTACTTAGACTCTGCTGGGTGTTTTGTGCACTTTCAGAGAGAGGACGTTCTTCTTGGCAGATTGGGCTGAGCTGGAAATCTTCTCCGTCCATAGGAATGTAAGGAGCCAAGGTTTCAAGGTCCAGTTCATTGAAGTCAGTCTGTGCAAAAATAAAGCAGGTTCATAAAGAGCCTGGAAGTTAATAATAGTTGTGGCAGCTAGTGTCATATGGAATGCTAGTAGATGTGAAGCTGAAAAATCACTGTATGCCAAATTTACCTATGTGAAACTGGCCAGCTCCTATTTAAAGATGTTGAAAAATCACTGTATGCCAAATTTACCTACATGAAACTGGCCAGCTCCTATTTAAAGGAGCTTATTTCTATGACTAGCATACATGCTCATCGTATCAATCATCAGCAAAGCAAGACAACAAACTGAAGGAAAAAAACCTCCCAGATAAGCAGTATTTGCTAAAGCAGCTTGCAGGCAGCTTGCAGTATCAGTGTGATCTGAAGCAGATCTTGTGTTTCATTATGCTTCGAATAACTTTTCTGCCAAGACTCTACAACATGTAGTTCAACTTCAGACTTTTTTGTACCAAAATATAAGAAAACATAGCTTTCTCATAATCCAGCTACATGAACAAAAAAATGCATCTAAAAATGCAAAAGTTTTAAAAAATGTAGTTGGAAGGACACTATTGCACTTAAATATGTTTGTGTTGTTTTTTGTTTTTTTTCCTTGGAGGACTAGTCATATTAAGTGTAGTTGGAAGGACACTATTGCACTTAAACATGGTTTGTTTTTTTTTTTTCCTTGGAGGACTAGTCATATTTAAATTCATTTATCTTGGTGTTTGACCACAGCTGAACAGAAAGGGAAATAATTTTTGGCCCACCAGTCAGCTCATGACAGGGGAACTTTTTTAACACTCATTTTTCCCACCAAAGCTGCTCATGTGGTGGGACAGACCTGAACAAGCAGATGCCGCGTCTGCCAAAACTGAAGTTTGCACATGTCAAGTCTTGAACTGAGTTTGATCCTGATTCACATTTCCCTCCTATCTGTTTGCGCTCTCTGTGGCTTTCATTGCTGTTTCTATGTGCAGACTCAGATGAAATTTCTAGAGGACATGGACTACAGCCTACCTAAGTCTGCAAATTGCAGCAGCAAATTAAGGCACCTCATTTGGGCTCCAGTCACCCCAAACTTTCCATAGGATTAATAGACGGGAATGAGTGTAAGGTCTGAGATGCCAGTCAGCAATGCCTGTTCCTTTCTCTTAACTAGAAAGAAGTATGAGCTCTTAACAAAGGCATTTCAATTAATTATCTAAAGTTAAGTGGGCTGAATCAGGACTACACCTTTTATTCACTAGCTCACTTCATGTAATGTTATAATAGTGGAGGATTAAGAGAGTTACTTATAGAGGGAATTTCTACACTTATACCCTGATTGAAATGCAGAAGATGGAGATTGGATGTTACTTTATGTGCAAGTAATTGTCGCATCTCCCTGAAATCCTCCAAGAGGTAAAACAAGAATATCCAAAATGACAGTTATCATTTTGTAGTTAAAGGAGATATGTGCTATAAGGGTCATCCCTTTCTCATTTTGATGTTTTGCAAGAATCAGTTTGTTTATATTTGGTTCTAGAAAGGATGTTTACTTGCTAGTCATTAGGCCAGATTAAAAAAAAAAATTGCTGCTTCTTATATTCCTTACCCAGGCTACAGAAGCTTCCAAATTCTGAAAGCTCTCTGCTGCTTCTTTCTTCTTAGCAGTGCCACCACAGTACCACCCTAAGGCACTTGCTTCAGAGAGTTAGGGATAGAAACTTACACCCCAGCTTTTGAAAGTGCACGTTTTTGTTAGTGTTGTGCATCAAAGTTTTGGTGTATACATGCAAATGTACTTTGCCTGTTATATCACAATATCTGCACATACCCCATCCATCTGTACCACCTACTAGCAGGGGACTGACGTTTATAGCTTTTAGAAAAGAGATGAGTTCCTTACCTGGGAGGTGCACTGACTTTTTGATTCTGTGTCCATGGCAAAAAGTTTTTCAATCACCTCAATCTTAAGATCTTCATCCACAGAACTGTAATAATCTCCTGGGCTGCTTGGCTGCACAGAAATAAGAATTTGCGATCAGCAGCAAGACAACCACAGTATTGGCTTAGCATCATGCTGTTTATACTGTACTATTCAGTAATAGATCTGTCCTGTAAAAAGCAAATGGCCAGACTGTATATATAGTGTCCTCAGAACCCAAAACTGTCCACTTCTATCATATGCTTTTCTCCAACACAAGATTACTTGTCCCTTCAACACATAGGCACCCAATACAGGAACCTAGTTGTTGTCTTAGTTTAAATGCTTTTTGGCAACTCAGACCAGGAACATGAAATGTACACTATTAAAGACTTTTGTCAAGAAGGAAGATGCTTAGCCATACGTCAATGCCTTTCTTAAGACTGGACATCCTCTAGTAGAGGCCAGCTAAGAGTAGCTCCAGCTCTGGGGGCAACACCCCGAAGGCACGTTCATTCTTTCCGTGAGGAACTCCATGGAGCCACTCTCAAAACCCTGAGTTGGGTAAGCTTTCCAAAGACCATAGCTTCTAGTTAACAAACAGAAAGAGGATGGGTCTGGAGCAATGTTGCTGGCAACCACACTGTTTTTACACTGGCTTTTTATTTAATGCTAACTCCATGAAAGGTCGTAGCATGTTCTTCTATTAGTTGTTTTATAAGGTTATAGTAATGACTGAGGAACAGCTGGGAGAAAATCGGGATTGCAATGTAAAGCCAGTATATAGTTCCCATTTGATGTTTTTGCTATTGATGCTTAAGATACACGCAGTACAGGAGGGATAGAGAGATACTGGGCCTTGTTAATAAGCAATGAAACAGGACTGCTAACATGAAAATGTCATCGACGTATATTGGTGGGACTTACATACAAAACATAACTTTTTTTTCCTTTTAAAGCTCTTCTTACCGTGGAACAGCTACTGTTGCTGCTTGCACTTGGAGTACTGTTGCCAGGTGCAGTCTGAGGCATTGTAAAGGATGGTATCGTCAGTGTTTCACCTTGAGCAGTGTGGCTTTTCACTTCTACTGGCCATGCTTTGTTTGGTGTCAAAACAGCACTGGTGAAGGCAGGGGCTTCCTCAAAGTTCTGTGTCCCTGGATGGAGTTTTAACAATATTAATGAATGCTTTTAGCTTGTGCTGTGTTATGATATAATTGCAGCTATTCATTAAAAGTAAACACTGCGCCTAGTTGCCATGACAATAAGTTGGCATAGACTTAATGCATGTTGTTTAGTCAGCAAGAAAGCCTGATTCTGCTCTCATTCACAGAAATTTTCCACTGGTGTGAGCATGTGGGCTCTTATAGCTGTTACTCCCGATTCGTACACACAGCAAACAGACCCTGTCTATTAAGTTGCTAAATGTAGGCTCACACATGGTTCTTTGTTGTACAAAATTTATTTATACAAGTACTAACCAAAATCCAGGGAAATAATGGCATCGCCGGGTGTTGGTGCCAGCTGAGCAAGTTCCTCTGGTTCCTCCTTTAACTTAGTAAACAAGAAGTCGCTCTTCTCTGTCCCAGGGATGCCGCTCTCGTAGGCAGTGCTCATTGTCAGCAGGTGAGGCTTGAAGAGTGATTCTGTTTGGTCCATGGAGAACACAACATCGTTCTTCTCAATTTCACTAATAAGAAAATAGGTTTTAGGCATTTGGCACTCAAAAAAAAAAAAAGATGCAGGTAATCTAGGCAGTACAAACTCGCTGAAGCTGGGGCCCGCACAAGCGTTTTGGCCTCTCTCGGTTGCATGCCAGGCTCTCGACAAGTGAGGCACAGTTCCAGCGTTGCTGAGCACCACCATCTCAGATGACGCAGAGTGTGTGGTCAGGACTTCTGTGGGAATACTCTGGGCTTTGTTGCTCTGCTTTTTAAAGGGATGTAGTCGAGGCTATAATGACCCAGACTATCACTCAAGTAAGTATTTCCTATTTTGGCCCCATCAAGGACCAAAAATACTTGAGTTTTGCCAAACAGAGGCAGAACTCCTGATTGGTCCCGATTTTTGAGGCGGTAAATAGCTTCTCCTAGCAACATAAGATACAAATGCTACTTAATTTTATCTCTGTCACAGCATTAGAAAAACAAAACACATTAGCAGTTGTGTTACACATGAAAATCTTCAGTGCAGGCTTTATACTCTGTGTATCAGCACAGCAGCCACTCTGCAGAAGAGAGATTGTTGTGTATTTCAACAGCATGTATAGGAACAGGCATGCCACATTTTTCATCGATGTCTAACATCAGTAAACAAGACTGAACAAACATGACTAAACCGATTTCAGAATAACAACACTGAATAAATAGACCCTTCAAAAGTTCCTCTGATTCTTTTCCAGCACACGAATCCATACGTGGTTTTTCTGTCCCATACAACTTACCTCAGCACGTAGTTGACACAGACGATACACTGAGGCTGTAGGTTGCGCGTATTGTAAATCACCGTTCCTTGAGTCTCCAGCCATACGTATCCACCATGCTTGGCAAGCATACGGTACTGGCCTGTCACTACTTGACCTTTTGTACACACTAAGAAAAGGGGGCAGAGAGATATAAGTAATGCAGCAGGACGGGAACGCACAATGTATTGTTTTAAATAACTCTGCTTCTAAGTTTTCATTATGCAGAACTGCACTAAGACATTTGCTAGCAATGGTGTTCAACTTTGGGAACATTCAGCCATTTTAAATATAAAAGGGGCTGTTCATTTGAAGTTTCCACTAAAGGTTGGAAATCTGAGTTCTGGCATTTGAGTTCTTGAGGTGGTCTGAGTATTCAGATCAGAGTGGGGGATTTTTTACATTTAATATAAGATCCCAACTGCCCCCAAAATAATGCCTGCTGACTGCATGTTTCTTGAGAGTTCCTGTTCTAGAAGTGCCTCACTTTGGGCTCCCAAGTTGATCTGTAGAAAAGTGAATTTATTTAGGAAAATATTTAATAATTTCCTTATTTAGGTGATGGATAAGCCCAAGAGTCAGATGATTTGAAAGCTATACTCACAAAAAATTTTTTAAAATCTTGTAGTTTAAATCTATACCTATCTCTTTTTCTACCTTAGAGTTAGGAGCTGGAGATACTAACACCACAAATAAAGTGCAAGTGTCACTAGCACAGCATTGGTCTTAAGAGGCTGAAGTAGTAATATCACTCTTAAAATAAGTATCAAAATTAAGAATGGTAAATGGGACTGTTTCTCCTAGGAGACCACTAAAACTGGACTACTGTTTTTCTCTGTCTGCTTGAACTGTGTTGTTCCTCTGCAATAGCTTGAAATTAGCAGCCTAGAAGGAACCAAGACCCATGTGACAAATCAAATAATGTTTATTTCACTTGGAATGTTTTTTTGAACTGGCGTGTGTTTCTCAAGCAATAAACTGACAATAGTACAACTTGGGACTAAAGCTTCATCTAGATGTTTGAAGGGTGAATCCCTCCCCCCATAACATTTTGTAATATTTGAAGAGAATGAGTTTTCAGTATGGAGCTTTGGATTTCTGAGATGTAAAGTTTTATGATGTCCTGTCTGTTGTAAATCCTTTCCTAAAAGCAGTGAATATTGTCATGCAATTCACAATTGTCAGTTGAGGGAAAATACTGTTGATCAATGGCAATAAAATTAGGACTGGAGTATGGAAGCAGTACTTGTACTTACAAGAGTTTGTAAGCAGATGTAGTCACACTGACTAGCAAAAGTGGGAACTGGCTCAACTAAATCTTTGACCACATTGGCAATCTTTCGTTTTAAACAGCTTTTGTGTCAGAAGACAGTATGCCATCAAACTAATGCCCTAAAAATAATGCAATTTGACTCAGTAAGGCTGGAAACTTGATTCTGCAGTCTATGTACAGAAAAATTCCTTATGAATGTGGCCATTAACAGAAGCTTTTTATTGTCAGTCTCTTCTACATCACCACCCTACAAATGTATAAATCCAGGCCTGTGAAATGCAACAACTGTTTTGCAGATAATTGTTGCTGTGTTTATCCCTCTATCTCTAAAGTTTGTTTGTTTTCTTCCTAGGAGTGTTTAATCATCCTTCATTTAATTTACTTAGACAAAGTAGAACATTACTTTTATTGATTAAATACTTCTGGTGGACCAAAATCAAAAGGCTTTCATTTCAAAGTGTTTTAGTGACTGGACTGTTCTGCTCTGCTTGTGAAACATAATTACACTGCTTCCTAATCATCAGCTCATCAATAAGAGTCACAGTGTAGGCGCCTGTTACATTACAAAGAAGGTTTTTACTACTTTAATCTTTTTTTATTATTGTTATTCAAAGCATGTCATGTTCTGATATAATAAAGCACAGCAGAACCCCTCCGTGGGGTAATGTCATAAATTACTAATACACTCGTAACTGCTGACTTTGTTATCAATGCTACGTTTAAGGTTTTGCCTTCAGAGTGAACTTCTCACTTCTCTCTCTCTCTCTTTTTTTTAAATATGTATACATTACCTGTATCTTTACAGAACTATTAAAAACTCAATTAAATAGTCTCCAATTATATTCCTTATCTTTGGGTGGGGAAAGGGGGAAGGCAGGGATGAATTTAATTGAACACAAAATCTGTTCTTTAGTTGTCGAGAGACATTTGAGAAATACGATTCACTTGGAAGGCTCGTCGAACTTCTGCTACATACTACCAAGTGGCAGGTCCCAGAGAGTGACATTCAGCTCCCCACTGAAGTCAACAGCAAAATTCCCATTGGCTTTAATGGCAACAAGACCAGACTCTAGATGGAAGCGTTTATAGATTATTAATCGCTGAATTGGAAAATATAGCTCTGCAGTCAATCTTTTGTGTAGATTTATGTAACAAGACAGAGATTTTAATCTTGCCTGCATAACGTGAAAAACTGGGTACGCTAAATACTGCCAAATGCATTCTAATCTTCCATTTGGTGGTGACTAAATAAGACTTTCATACTCTATATGCAACTGTACTTCCAGCCAAGAACACAAACACTATTGTGGCTTGCTTGAATGTGAGGTTGTTATTTCACCTCAAGAAAAAGAAAGAAAAAAAAAAAAAGCCCTGCAGTACAGTAAAACTGCAATATGCATCATTTATCACTAAATTAGAAGGCAGGAAAGGGAAGCAGTTCTGCTTCTATCCAAAAGACTCATTTACTCATTTGAGGTTTTTCCTCCCTCTCTTCAAACTTGAGCCTTCTTCCTCTATTTCCTATGCATCTTTACAACACTAAATTGTTGGCACTATCAGAATTGATCACCCTATTATTGCATTAATATATACTCTACACACAGCAGATTTCTAATTAAAATTATTGTTTAATAAATACAAGTGTGATGAATATTGATTTTGAGGTGGATATTTCCATGTATAAATGACCATGCTGATCCTGTGCTATCATAAACACTATGGAACAATTTGATTCTAAATATTTATAACCTATGCAGTGCACAGTGCCTTGAGCACTTTGGCTCGTATAACTCACCCCTCTAGACTTTCCCTTGCCTTCATTCTGCTTCTCGATCAGTCCTCATGCCCAGCAGCACAACTTTGTAGGACGTGGCCCTTTTCAGCAGGCACAAGCGGCATCTAGACACACACCCTGCACTACATGAAGTGAATTGAATTGCTAGAGTGACAAGCAACCTCAATCAGTGCCTGGTCAAGATGGGTACTAGAAACTCTCCAGAAATCTTTACACGGACAAGTCCCAACTCAGTGTTCCCATTTAATTAACTAGATATGGATAACCAACAGAGGCTCGCTCGCTCTCCTGTTACCAAAGGGATTGCCAGGTCTCATTTCATTCCCTCCCTGGCATTGTGCCATTCTTAGAAGTGCAATTCAATGATTCGAAAGCAACAGTACAGCATATCCCTGATTTCGCAGGATGACTCTCGATAGCCCAGCATAGGATACAGACATCCTGTCTACACATATCACTAATTCCTTTTCACTGTTAAAAACATGAACACATTACCTAAGAAACAATTTTAACAAATACATTCCCAGACAACTCTCTGTAAGTATGCTTTGATTTCTCTTTTTTTCTTTTAAACAGCTCTGGAAACAGGATGATTCATACCAACACTGTTTTACAGCACACAACTTTAATCACTGCCAAACATTCTTTCAAGTAACATTTCAACTCAAAACTGTCCTGAATCCTTGCCATTGGAGCTAACACATATTCCCTTTTCTCCTTAAAGAGAGACAGTTATTCTTTGCTGCTTCTTTTCTCTGGGAAGTAGAGAAATACTTTCTGTAATTTTATTTGGTGGGCAATTCCCTACAGACATGGTCTAAGTCATGGGCTTTTTTCCTGAGGCACAAAGACCTTGATCATAGTAACTACAAGGTGGGTTTTTTTAGCTTGTGGACTCCAGTCTAGGAGCTTTGCTTTGTTCTTAATAAAAAGAGCAGCAACAGACGTTTTAGTGATTCATTGCTGAGAACTCTCCCATGCACTACTTCAGAGGTTGTAACAGCCAGAGGTGGGAAACGACATTTGTACATTAGTGCACCATGCTGTCTCCAGTCATAGCATCAACTCTAAGGACGGAGATGGAAGATTTAAATTCAATAATTTTAAGATGCCTTAGGTGAGAGAGAAAGAGAGGAAGTGTAACTGTGTGGTCTGTTGAAGAGAGGGAGCAGATCTTGGATCTGATCTCTGCTCCTGGAATAATTCGAGTACTTTACATTAAAAACAGCTAAAACTGGCAGTTCACATAGGCATAAGACTAAGAAGAAGATGCTGTTCCTGGCAGTATATATTACTTGTATAATGAATATCCCTTTTAGAAAGTCTCCTCATACGTCTGTTTTGGGTGGGGAAGATAGTTGTTATTTGGTAGCAGAAGACAGACATTCAAAAATACACTGTAATAAGCTCTTCCTATTACCCATTACAGCTGTTCTTTTTGCTGAGCCCAACGGCACACCAGAAGGCTAATGCCACGAGTAAATGCTCTTCTCACCAGGCTAGTACTGCCTAACTCAGCTTTTCAAATTTTCAGCTGATTCTTGTATTATCCCTTAGAGAGACAGTGATTTTCCTCTCTACAATCCAGGTTTAGTTTTAATTACGGCAAAAATCAGACCCTCTGGAAAGATCAGCAGCAGGTTTCAGCTAGACAGGCACAGTAACCTTTAAACTTTCTTGCAAATTGTAAATATGGTTCTCAGAGAATATCTGCACACAAGGTGCATTACTCATTGAGGTACCCGCAAGCTGTGCTTTATGTGCCAACTATGAAGAAAAATAAGAATGTGACTTACAGTTCTGGTGACTCTTGGTCATACTCTCAGAGTCCAAGGCATGGTAGAACTCATACGCTGAACGGCCCAGCAGCTCCTCTGGATGGTATCCAATCAACTCTGTTATTCTTGGTTAAGAAAAAAACAAATATTTAAAATTCAGGTCGCCCTAGCCTTTTGCTTACATGTGCAGGGCAGCTGTCAGCTCTAGTGCTTAGACTAACAGAATTAAAACCACAATATGAGAAATTCTGAACTACTGAACACATTAGGAGCTGTAAAAAATTTCTGATCATGTTCTGAAGTATTTCCATGTTCACAATAAACTGCCTTTTACTACTACTGGAATAAAAATTCCTGTTGCAAATTTTTGCAGGCCTATTGCACAGTACCTCTTATAGAAGGTCTCAACTGGAAGACCATTGCCGACAAAGTTCTCAAGCTGTCCACTACATGCAGAAACTCCCAACTACCCTCATTCAAAATCAAATGCGCGTGGCGGGGGGTAGTACTTGGCACCATCTGGTTTAAAAGTATGCGTACATTTAAAAAACATGCATACAAGGATTAAATCACTACTTTGGGTATTGCATTTAATAAAATAAAAATGCAAGGTGAGAAGTTAAGGACAGTTTAAAAAAAAATCAGCTCTTCTACTTAGTGTTTCTCAATTATATGAGAACTTTAGCATATGGATTAGGTTACTTGGGTGACTAATCCACAAACTAAGTAGGATTTTACACAAAGAAAGCTATGATCTCAAAAACTAGACATTTTTCAGAGCCTTTCTGAGTACTCGGGCAAGGCAGGATTTCTCACAGGTTCCTGAATAAATGAAAATAGGTCAGCAAACTGGGCAGATGATTTTCTCTAATGAGGGGGTGGAGAAAAAGGGTTCTTTTTTCCTAAATTCAGTTTGAAATACCATCACACACAACTTTACAAGAAACACTGTTAGTAAAAAAATAATTCACAAGAAAAGATATCCTATCTTCTGGGAAAACAAGGAAACATTACTGTTTTCCAAGTCAACACCACTCTTGGATGCCTTTTCCTAGCGTTTAAACTGCAATAACAACACATAATGTAGCAGAGACCAGTAGCAAACACGACTACAAACTGACTGCTAAGCTGTCAAAAACCTTGAAAAGCCGAGAGGTTTGCAAGGAATGGTCACATCTTGCAGTACATCACTGCCATCAATGGTAGTGCCCAAGTTTTATGCCTCATAACTAACTCCCTTGGAAAGGCTTTATCTGGCACCACCACATTTGATTAGTGGTGTTGCTACTTTTAAGAGACATATCCTCAAGTTTGAGTACTCCCTGGAAGGACAGCCTTGGCCCAGCCCTCCAGACACAAGCATGTCTTTACAAGACAGACATGTAAATACTGTAAAACAAACAGAGCAAGAGCATGGCATTCACCTCCTGGATCCCCTGCCAGCAAGGAAGACACTTAAGATGGAGCTATTTTGGGTATGGTTTGAACGCCAAGGTGTTGAGTCAGCTTCTCCCTCACCTCCACAGAACCGTATAGCTCATACCCCCAGGACACCTTGGTTTTGTCACTCTGAAAACTACTCTCTCTCCTGATTTCCATGGAACGAACCTGGGTTTATAATGGTTTAGTTGAGCAAAGACTGTAGTTGATTTTATTGGTATCCCCCCAAAGCCTTACTCTTCTGTTTATGTTTACGGTTTTATTTACACTTACAGTTAAGACCAACAAAAGGGAAATTCTTGAATCGGGTTTCAAAGAGTTGCTTTTTTGACTCTCTCTACTGACAAGCTTCTGAACTTTTAAATTGCACTCCAGTCAAATCTTTAACTTTTCTCCGCAACCACAATTGCTTTTTCTTTTTTAATAAAAGCAGAAGTTCTCACAACGAGTTAGTCATCAGAGCTGAAGCATCAGGAGAAAACAACAAATACAGAAGGAGCCCTAATAAAAGTAAAGCTCCCAAAAATAAGTCACTGCTTGCCTTTATGCAGTCAGCTGGGACACATCAGTGTAAGCGGCCACAGGCTTTTGCCAGGACCAGTAAAAATATACAGTCTTTAAAACCAGAAACTACGGCCTTTGGTTATATAATGGCATAGTATCATAAAACCATCCCGGTTAGTTTGGAGCTCATCACAAAGGGAAGGCTTTTAAAATTCAGGAAGTCGAGAGTTTACTCTTAATCCAGTCATTGGGAGCTGAGAGCCAAGTGGGGGTTCAGCAAGCAGAAGGAAAAGGAAATAAAGATAAGGGGGGAGGGGGCGGGGAAGGAGCACCTTGTACCCAGCAGCACCAATGCAAATCCAAAACCACATTACAGCCTTCCCGGGTGTCAACAGGGGAACTGAGATAGCAAGCTAAAAATATGTGTTAGAGCAGGCAGTGGGACTCTTATCACATAGGAATTGCGATCTCTACGCAAAATTGTCTATTCCAATCCTGTAATTCCCCTCTAAAATTGCTCCTCACTGCTCATAACGAGTGCCCTCACTATAAAATTACTCTTCTTGTCATTCCATGGCACAGAACGAGTTCTGGTGGGATCCTGCTGTGACAGTGTCAGATTTAATTAGATCTAATGTAATCTTGGATGAAAGTTAGCAAATGGTGGGTTGATACATTTTTACTACAACCAGCTAAAAAGTATACAGAAAGATAAAAATAAAACATCAAAGAATTACTCGCAAACCCACAACAGTGGCCAAATACTAAACCCATGCCTGGTAACAGTGAAATACTAATCAAGAGTAACTGTTCTAAAATAGTTACTTTAAAAAAAAAAAAAAAAGGCTAAACAGCCTCTATGCCTTTGTTAACTGATCCGTTAATCTGTTACCACTATTCAAATTCATTACATTTCTCTTTAAACACTCCTGGGAGTGAAATGATTTTAAAAAAAATTATAGAATGTTTCTTTCTCCCATCCCCAAAAAACCCTAAAACTGGCTGACAATGTTTCCTAGATACAATTTGAAATACCACTATTTTATAACAAACACCTTCTCTCCAAGAATTGTTAGCAGTATCGGTTTCGGGTGCATGAATTGGCAGATCACATTCTCCTTTATTCCTCCTCTGGTGCTGCTGACTCTGAAAAGCTTAAAAAAATCTCGCAGGCTGTAGACAGTGCAGGGCTGGAAATCAGATTAGCCAATTCCATGCCGCATGAGGCATGTGAAGTGCTGAGGCGGGCGGCCATCCCCATCTCCATCGCACCCATCCTGTGACTCTCCCGAGACATTTGTGGGAGAAGACTGGCCGCAGCTGAGAGCCCAAACAGTACCTGGGTCAGGAGGCAGCGAGTGCTTCAGCAAAGGTCCCTGCACTGACCTCCCCTGGGCATCGCTTTGAGGTTTGCCAGTGAGGTGCACCCTCCAAACTCCATGTGCTTTCCACAGGAGCCTCTTAGCACTACGAAATGCCAAGTGAATACATAGAGGACTTAGTGCAATGAAAAAGCATCCTATGAAGTTGTGAGGAGGAGGAGTACATAACTAAGAGTCACAGAAATGTATATGCCCCGTGGGACCAAAGGGTCATTTACAAAACCCGAGTCCAGAACACAAGACTTCTACTTTTGCTTAGACACCAGACAGAAAATTGCTCTTTGTGCAAGCTGTGGAATGACAAAATTGGAAAACAAACTGTATGGTGGTTTTGGATGGCATTTTGCCATGGTAGGCTTTGTGTTTCCTTTGCATTTGTAAAGGCTAAATTGATGCTAATTAGAAGGATAATAATAATTTTTGTTGAAGAAGACAGGTGGGCTGAGAGGCTGTTTATTCTCCCGTTAACCACTCGTTTCTGAAAACACAAATACCTTTGGGGGAATCTTAATTTTGCCAGACTGGCACTTCAGTTTTCTGAGCTAAACTTGTCACCATGATGTACTGAGGTCAAAATCTCAGAAAACACAGTAATGAGGTGGGCAGTAGCCCTCTGCCATAGTGGATCTGTCCCAACTACTGCCACTTAAATGCTTTATAAGCACTACTTCAGTTTCTCTTAATATATCCATTTCTTGGGATGCGGAATAAAGGCAAAGTTTTGCACTGAGGGTACACAGTGGAGAAACAAGCGATCTGAATCCTATTCCCAAATTTGTACAACTTTGCCCTACTTTATCTCTTTGAGACAAAGCAAAGCAAACAAAGCTCGCTGCTTCAAAGGCTGCATCTCCTAAGAGATGAGCTATTTCAAGTGTTTTGGTTTTTCTTAAAATTGTGCTTTTCTGTTTCTTTATAGGAGCAGGAGCACAAAGCTTTTTATTGTATACTATTTCTTGAGTTAAAATAGTACCATAAGGACCATCAGGACTGAGAAGTTAGGCTCTTTGTGAAAGACTGCTGTAATGTTTACTGCTCATAAAAAAAAATAGCTGGGTGTATATTCGTCAGGCCGCGTGTGGACTGTGTGTGTGAGGGTGTGGATCTCTTAACAAAGCCTTTCTGTATTCAAACTGTTACCAAGTTATTGAAGTTAAATTGGTCCTGATGGGAACAAACAAACAAAGTTATACTTAAAGCAGAATGAGTTTAAAAAAAAAAAGAGGGGAAAAAAAAAAACCCAAACCCTACACAGCCACTACACCTGGGGTAAAGCACTCTGCCAGCTTGCTAGAGCGGGCAGCAGGGTGGTGTGCAGTCCTGTTTCCTCTCAAAAATATTCATGGCTTCATCTACTCTAACCCAGGCCAATGAAAAAAATAAAATGCAAAATCCTGGGACCCCTCTCCACTCCTCAGACGGATAGCTAGCCTGGTCAGGTGTATCTGCCCTGCTAGGCAAAAAACCCCAGATAGGTATATTAAAAACTGCACCAGCTCTCTGTTTCTCCTACTTGTTTGGTCTACCTAAATTGTTATTAACAAAAGGTGTTGGTCATGTTTTTTCTTAAATATGGCACATACCAAAAGCTAGTTTTGCCAAATTTGGATCTTTGGCTTCAGATATCACCACTGTTGTCTCCGTACTGCATTTTCCCCCTGAGCAGGGATGGAGGGACAGAAGGTCCTTTCAAAGGCTTATTTGCATTCTCACCTAATTTAAAAATATTCTCCTAATATAGGTCAAATGGCAAACTGACTTAAACCTTCACATAAGGCCCTGTGACTGCATATTTCTGTTTTACAGGGATGTAACTGGAAGCACAATACAACCCAGTTTCTTCTCAGCTGGGCACAGCATGGATCCTAGGAGAAACCTAACTGGGACCAACACTATTGGCATTGCATCTTCCTGCACCAACCTATTCTGAATCACCATACACCCTCCATCATTCCTTTTTCTTCTTGAGCTCTTCCATTAAAATGTTCCAATCAAGAAAAGGTAAAAAAGACTCTAACTAATTTGGTTTCTTGTAACCATGAACATACAATTCCCCAAAGCAAGCCATGCCTTCAAAGTAATGGAGAACATACGCTTTTCAGTGTGTTGGTGCCAGGGAACTGGTTTGTGACACAGCCTCCGGAGTCGCTGCCTGCACATCGCGTCCTGTGCATAACGCATCTCTTTCCTTATCCTTCTCCCCTCTCCTGCATGCTAGCCACAGCAATTATGGGCAAAGAGCGCTTCCCTCTTCCCTTCCCCAGCACCCCAGAGAGGTCCCATGGATGAAGGTGAAAAGCCAACACCACCTACAATGCCACGTTACCCTCCTTGTTTTCAAAACCCTGGTCCTCTCCAAAACACAGCTATGGTTTTCATTTTTTCTGCATAAACCATAAAGGCTGAGACTGCATGTGCTGGGGCACCTGAAGTAGTTTTAGGGGTTTTCTATCAAATTCAGATACAGTTTTCACTTTTGTTTTGCTGATTTTTTCCACCACAGAAACATACTGCCACTATTTTTATCTACCCATCACCTCCGTGGCCCTGCATGGGAAGGTACGCTGAGCATCAGCTATGCCACCAAGGTAACAAAATTGCCTTCCCACAAAGATTTGCCTTTTTTGGTGACTAAAACACCCTTAACTGGTGATCTTCCCTGACACAAAAGCATTGTGCAGCCGAACTAAATCACTTGGATTATTGAATTGTACCACTGATCAGCATTTCCGTATTACAGCTAAAATAATCCTTCCTGTAAACCACTTAGCCAAGATAAGTGGAGCAAGGGAACATTTTTAAACCGCTCTCCAGGAATGGCTGAAACAGGCATTTAACAGAACAACCTATTTTTATTATTTGTATCATACAAACCTTTCTTTACAGGCTCAAAACAGCTTTTACAAGGTGATAAGAATACATACATATCCCACCTCACCACTGGCAAGTCATAAGCCCATACACAAAAATTATTTTTGGAAGGCAAAATATACAGGCTAGTCTCTCACACGTTTTAAAGGAGGGACGGCCAGTCTTGCCCGCTTCATATCACATCTGTCCTGTACCCTCCTGAGGAAAAGCCAAAAGAACCAAGGCACTTCATGTCAGCCAACTAGTTTTGTAACAGTGTTGAAAGGTAGCCAGCCCGTATTTTGAGTGTTGCTTTGCGTCAGACAGAGACTATGAGCTTTCCTAAGGAGATGACAGATGTGATCCTCATTTTCTGCAAGGATAAATTTCAGCTTCATGTACAAGGGCAGCCCTCTTCTGCACCCATTTAAGCTTCACGCTGAAGGTGGATGCTTCCACTAGTAAGGTCCAGCATGGCTGCCATTCATTAGGGTACTTCCTCAGAAATCTTAGAGTTTCTTTAACTGAATGGTTCAAAAATAAAAATGTGATGCTCCCTGGAAGCAGACCTGTCCACAGCAGATGAACTGCAAAGGGGATACTCAGATTGCTGCAGAAGCCAGCTAGAGGAGGCATGCTGCCCTCAATGATACCAGCCCTGAACTGGAAAGACAGCGTCTCTTATGGAGAAATGAGCTGTGTCAGCCCTGCTGCTTCACTGCAGAATGGCCAGAGTGCATTGAAAAGGGCTTAGGCATCTGACTGGCACATGCTGCTTTTCCTCCTCCGACCCTCAGCCTGGATTTACATTCTTGGCATAAGCTGCTCCTTCAATGCAATTTGTCTAGCAGCACCGAATTTAATAGGAAGAGCTGAGTGTTTTGCATTTTTATGTGTCTAGTGATATGTCACCTGTTAGAGAGAAATCAACATCCCTCTGGGAGGGAAGCAAGAGCCAGGAGGATCTGCTGGGAAGAACCTGAAAGGTTTGTGAGGTCTTTTCCTTCTCTGACCTGGCTGGCTTTTTACCACTTTATCATAATCTCAGTAAAACATGAATGAAACATACAGCCAAAACTATCTAGTAAAACACATGCTGTTTTGTTGCCTAGTTTTAAAGAAAAATCTCTGAAATTCCCTACAAGTTAAATCCTCCAGAGGAAGCTGTTGTATTTCACTGCCATGTGAAACGTTTTCCCTGTAAATCAACTCCCACTATTTAAGACATGGCATAATATGTCATTCTTTTTAAAATAAGCCTATGTATCTTTAATGGGATAGTATCAGTCCCTCCAATTCTCACTTATAATTGCTTATGCATTAAGTTTGGCAGAGACATGTTAATGCTGCAATACAGCAAAATCCCCTGTTACTCTCCTCTATCCTGCCACTGAATGGCCCCACTAATTCAGAGGTACATTGCTTTTAATAATGAGTCACTACCATATTGTTGCTTTCTGCCTCCCAGCAGCAAAATCCTATTGATATCTCGTTAATACTTTCAGGATGAAAATACTAAGAGAGAAAAAAAAATAAAAGAAGAAGTCGTCTGTTTTATTGCGGTTACATCAGAGGACATTTCTAGTTACAGCACACTTGCTGCTAAATTCTCAGAGAGGTCAGAAGAAGGTCAGTCACAAGTTTCACACTTGTAATCTTGCTTTCATCCACAGCTGCTAACACTACTACTTTATACGGTTGCTTCATCACATTGTTTAAAATAATAATCTTGCTTAGCGTAAGTTTTAAAAAACCTTCGAAGGATGAAAAAAATATCCAAGATCTCAATCATGTGAGTTTTTGCATAAAATGCAAGCATACTTATAATCCCAGTGATAACCCTACAGACCGCAGCGGTTGCTAGCATCTCTCAATGTCAGGAGACCAGTTTCCTTAGACAGAAAACATCATATTAAATTCAGGGATAACCTCATAAACTTAAAAAACCCCAAACCAAAAACCAAACCCACAGTAGTACAGACAGGACTTTCTGGGGAAACAGGAGGACACTTCATGGGAAGGGATCTTTGGCTCACTCATACGCAGGGGAGATGGTTACCACAATATGTAGACAGGGAGAAGCGGTAGATGGTATGAAATGCCATGAAGATCCCAGGGGAAATCAGACAGGTGGAGACTTGGGGGATGTCCATTTATTCCACTCAGGAGGGAACTGTGGGGAGTAGAGGACACAGCCCCTTGCTTGACCCAAGATCTTCCCCTCCCCTTCATTTTGCCACTAAAAGGAGCAGATAGATAACCAGCAAAGGTTGTTTGCTTTTCATTGAGCAAGAGGTTGCAACCCCATTTCAGAGCTGCAGATGTTCTGGATACCTTAGCAATTTTTAGTTAATCTAGAGCATAAAGTACTTTCCAGCTAACCGATAATAGCATCCTGGGCCAAAACAACTGTAAAACAGTCCTTGACTAAGGTCCGTAAGGCATGTCATTTGAGATGTTATCTAAAAAATGAGAACAGAAATCCTGCGTACTCTTCAGTTTGTTAAAACCCAAGAAGCTAATGTTTATGGCTCTAAGTTGCCTCATCTTCCACCGGTAAACTTGAATTCCTCACTCAGCAGGAGGAGGAAATACAGCAGGAGTACCATTTGGCCTAAATTGAGATTTGAGATGGATTAAGCAAGCCACTGTCTTGGTAATAGACTGTACTTCTCATCCTCGCTTACCAGGGCCACACAGGAAGACATTTGAAAGGACTGCTTGTTTTGTTCAAGAAGATAGAAACACCCATGGAAAGGAAAAAATTAGTGGATTTACCTGTCATCACAGTAGGTAAATTTCATGTCCATGCTATGGCGACTCAGGAAGGTCTTGCTGTCCAGAGGGATATCGATGTTTGAAGGATGCTGAATAGGTTCACACATTATTATAAGGCAAGTGAGAAGAGGCTCTTTATACCCACACAGAGTGTGAGGAGGGCAAGTGTTATACACTTTAACTTGTCCAGTGCAGTGCAAAACCTGAAATGATGATTTTTGAATGAGAAACAAACGTAGAATGTACTTTCTCTATGTGTCAAAATGTCTTTTCACATCAGAAACACTTATTATGGCTAAAATATAGTACCTTCCATGTGGCAGACTTGAGGTTAACAGTTCTGCCTCTGTTAGTAACAGTGCATTTCATCCTCATGAAGAAGTCACGCTCAGTTGACATCTCTTTGCTTTTCTTTCCAAAACCTGGACCTGTATAAGGAAAATGGCAAATGAATTTTTTCAGTTTTTCTTCTGGATTTCTTCTATTTATAAGCATGAAGGATTCAATAGAAATAACAGACTATTTCTCAGATAATTTACCTGCAGAGACCATCAAAGATGCACGGACCATTGAAGAGCAGTTTGTAGAGCTCAGACCTAAAACTTTAAGTGGAACTTAAATGGGACTTTGTGCATTTAAACCTATGTTTTAGCTCACAGCACATAAATCTTTGCAAGGTGTTACAAGTGAAAACATTATGCCTGTCTTAACTTGTTGAAAGGAAAACACTAAACAAACAGTTCTTAATGCTATCATATATAAGCAATATTAGGGGAAACAAAACAAATCTGTGAAGTATCAAATAACAGTTAGTGATTACTCTAGGAATGAAAATTCCCATGACTAACAGATCTCTACTGTCAGCCAATTACTTCATTTTGTTATTTAAAAAGCAAACAGTGACTCTTTTCTATTTTAATTATTACCATTTTTCAGACTCAGATTCTCTCGAATTTCTTCATGGTCACATGGATGAGTGAAGTCAAAAATGCTGTGTCCAGTTAATTCCACCTGTGCAGAAGTAAGAACTATATTTAGCCAAATAAAAGCAACTAATAATATTTATCTGTTTTTAAATACCACCTATTCAGATGAAACTTGTCACTAGAACTAAGTGCATTGACAGGATGCTCACAGACACAAATCCTGTGACCCTCCCGTTGTTTCTCCTATGCATGACTTCTCATTGTCACCCCAGAACAATTCCCTATCTTTGGATTTGCAGGGCGCAGTTATCAGTCAACACCACCAGTTATTTTCAACATGGAGGAAAACCCCCAATCCACAAAGCAGAAAAGGGGGGACCCAAAAGAGCAGTTCTATCCCATCTGTCCCATAGACTAAGGCACAGGTTGATAAACGTCTGTTCTCCTCTCCACGGTAATATCTGGCAGGCAAGTCTGCAGCCACCAAATACTACAACTTTGATAGAAAGGGAGAAGGAAAAACCCCCACTGTTGTCTGGTGCGCAGAGTACTTGCCAGAGAAATAAGACATTTTATTTCCAGTCTTTTTTGCAGTGACATGCAGCTGTTTTTCTGCATTTAGGCATAGGACTCGTTTCTAGGAATTGTATTACAAAAACAGGAAAGCACTAGGGAACAAGTTACCTGGGTGAGACCCATGTATTTGTTGACATTCTCTGACAAAAAGATCATGTCTCCATCCTGTGTCACCACAGCAATAAATCCCTCCAAAGCTTTCAGGTACAAGTTGTCCATCTGCTGGTCTGCCTCTAGTTCATTCTCATTGTCAGCACATACTGTGAAAAAAAGAAAAAAAGCATGTAAAGTCTTCAGCACCCTAGCCAGCCTTTTTCAATGCAAGCACATCCAGTTACAATGCAACAAAATATTTTTCTGCTGTTAGAATTTCCTTTCCGCAAACCCCTTCTGGTGAGGCCTTCTAAACAGGGTATGAAAGGGATGTCCCTTCTCACTAAAGGGGCAGAAGACACTTTTCTAAACTTTTTGACAAATGCAATAGACCCTCTATTCACTTTTAGCATGTTTCTGCAAGACGTGTGTTCAGTACATAACGCCTATATACCTAGGCAGGGAAATGTATTTTCTTTGTGCACATTCTTTTGGCCACATGCAACCTCTGTATCTCCTAACAGGCACAAGGTATAGGTCAAATCTTACAGAAAGTAAGTAAATTTAGGCATTCCTAACAAATGTCTAAGAAAAGACTTTTCCATCAGGTCAGGTCTTCTAAGAAGTTCAAATACTGTTCCTACAAAGCATGCCTAAACAAACAGACCTCTCCACTTAATATGGAGACACCTGTTAACACCATCTTTAGTAGAAAAAGTAGAAACCCACTCCACGTCCTTTTGGACGACTCTCTCTTTCATCCCACAAATCTCAGTATTCCTGGGAAAAACACAGATTCATCCCACTGATCCTGCTTTTTCATCTGCAGACATCAGAACTCCCTCCATGCCACTCCACCAGACTGACACGCTTCGCCACCCACCTACGCTTCTCCTGTCCTGCCAGGAGGAGAGCCTCAGACCCCACTTACATCCAGATGTTTGCCTATGTAGATTTGTGAACTCAGGGCACTGTATCCATTTTTGGGAAAGGTGTGCCGCTGTTGTATTGAAATATTTACTGAATATTTATGAAAGCAATTTTTTTGGTTATGCATTTTCCTGTTGCTTTTTGGGTGTGCTATGGAGACAACTGATGGCACTGCGATGCCCTCGTCATGTGTGTCCCACATTGCTCATCTCCCGGCATGGGAGGCAGTAAGCAGGCAAAGCCGCAGAGGCAGGGAGGGAAGAGGAGACACTGCTCCTTCCCAATGTCAATCACCCAAGTGTCCACTTGGCACTCTTGCCTTCCTTTCTGCACTTTTAAGCATTTTTCAGCTCCATAAGAAGCCTGCAGGAGATGATTTGTAGGTGACTAGTATTAAAAACTTTGTGTAGGAGCTGGCCCATTAATTTCTTGACGTGTTTTACATGAAACTTCTGGGATTATTCTTTTACAAAACTATTTACAGATATGGCATTTGGTCTGTGTACCTCAGACATGCTGTGGTGAGCTTATCTTTATAGTTTTGTCAGTTAGCCTGTGCATTTGCGATCAGTCATTGCAAATGTGTGCAGTGGTAAGGCTCTGAATTCAGAGGGAAAAAGCAAACCAACCAACCAACCCACCCCTTATTGTCTCAGAATAATGAATAAGCAACTCCAACCATACAGTGCTGAAGATAGAAGGCCATGGTTAAGTGTCACCTAGATCAAAGGTGCTCCATTGCCCAAGGCAGCAAGGACAATGTGAGAGGAGGTGCAGCAATGCTGCTCTGTGCCTCTCCTTGGTGGCACAAGAGTGCTCCAGGCTGGGGCCACCACCGATTTTGCTGGCCGGAGGCTCCAGCCCTAATTGCATCAGCCTCATTCGCAAGAGCAGTGGGACTTTTAAGAGAATTTCCTGGAGAAGTTGCTCTTTGTTGGTTTAATGTTGTAATTTCAGCATACAGTTTTTGTTCTCTAGTACACATACTGTTAGCACTTGGGAAAAGTATTCCACTTTTGTTCTTTTCCTCCCTGAAACAGCACATTCATCATTTCTCTTCATGTTTCTCGTTGAAATACTCATTTTGGAAGAAGTCTAGAAGCAGGAACAGGGTATTGCTTTGTAAAACATTATTAGAAGTGGTTTGGATTTGGTATTTTTTTGGATAGGGAAGAAGCTGAGCCAAACTAATGAAGTTTTACTTTGAAGAATTAACAAGTTACGACTAAAGGATGAGTTTGATCTATATACCTCCTGCAACTGCATCTGCTAGTGCCTAAGGATGGACAGCGAGCAAATGCAGAGGGATGAGCATTTGCAATGCAGAGCCCACCGAGCTGCTGTTTGGAACGTATGAGTGGTGACAGAAATGATGCTGCCTGCTGGTGCTGCATCCTCCTTCTGCTCCTCAACATCCCTCCCTGGCAGCAGCCCATTACCCATCGTGCGAACAAGGGAACAAAGGGACTCAGCCCCAGAGCCACTGGGAGCACTTGGTTTATCACCCTTTGCTTCTCAACGCAGTTGTTTGGTAGCAGGGAAGAGCAGACGCTCTCTGGGGATGGCCAGCACAGGTTGGGGATTTATCATTTCGTGTCCCTGCACTGCAATTCTAACTACAAACGCAGGGGCCAGTTCCTCCTCAGTACAAAGCAACTGACTTCAGGAAATGACATCAGGGTTAGCATTTAAAATACAGAAAATACACAATAATATATGTGAATAGTATGCACTTTGACCATAATGACATTTAGGGAAGGAAAGGGGAAAAAAAAAAAAAAAAAAAGGTAAGTGACCATCTGCTCCCAAGCTTGTTTCTGCTGTGTAAAGAATGTCAAGGGTCTTTTTTTACTTTTCCGGAAGCAAACAAATGGTTTATTCAGCAGGGATCATGGCTATAGCCCAAGACAATCAGCCAAGTGTGGGCTCAGAGAAAAAAATGACTTTTCAGCTCTAACCTCAGACCCTCCTTTCCATTTTTTTCCCCAGCTCATTAAGTTTGCATTAACAAAACATGACCATTCAAAGGCAGGAAGGCTATTCAAAGCATTTGTATTCTTAAATGCCTCCAACAGTGAAAGACAAACACTTTACTTGTATTATCAGATGATTAAGTTTGCTTTTCCATGTATATAAATTATATTACTTATACAAACACACACAGAGGACATAGGATCACTTACATCAGGGCTGCAGGTTCAAACCTTTAACGTCCTAACTGAGCACAGCCCTTAAAGATATAGTCAGCTTTAAAGCACGCAGTTACAGGGCTTTGTGGGATCAGAGTTCAACTTTTTTATTAAAATTACCTTCGACCAGCTGGAGGCATCTGTAACGTGGACAGGGAGGAGGGAGGGAAGAGGTTTGCGCTGCTGTGCACCCCCTCTCACATAACCCGAAAGCACGGCCAAGGTGTTTTGCAGATCCCCTCCAGCTTCCCTGGTAACTCAATAAACCCCACTGCATCCCCTCCTTCCCCCTGAGCAGCCCCGGCTGCAGGAGGCAAAGGGGAGCGGGCAGATAGAGGTTTCTTGCAGTACTTAATAGGGCATGCTCACATTTCAAAGATGGAGCAGCTGTATCGAGGAAACTGCAGGCACTACCAGGCCCATAAAGGTAGGTGACAAGTACCTCTGGGGGCCACTGTGCTCCTGTTGCCTGTCTATTCCTTGCTTGTCCCCCACGAGCATCCCCCGGCAGCCTGCCCAGGAAAGCCCAGGCACTGGGAGGTGCACCAAAGGTCTTTTGCTGCATCCAGGTTCTTTGCAGTGGTTGTAAACACACGGTCCTAGAAGGTGTCATCTGTGCTAAACCCCTGAAGCATATTAGCTACCTGAAGATCCTTAGTCTGCAGCAAAGAAATATGCTGGCCATCACTGTGGTGGCCCTAGTATGCCCTGTATTGGCTAATGGTCCTTCATATGGCTGCAGTTACAGCATTATGGCTTGTTCCCTTTCTCCTGTGAAAATCACTTGCTACTAATACAAAGAGGGTATACACACATTAGGATTAGACCGATACATCAGAAGCAATTCAGTTATTGCCACTAGCAAAAATCCAGTTTGCTTTAGAAAGAATTTATTTTGCAGAGGAGAAACAAATAAAGGTATGGCTACTGCAAGCTGCTCCCAGAAATCCCTATTGTCTTTCATTTTACTTTGAATTTTCTTCATTAATTTATCTAGGGGCTACACTGGAGCATTAGCCTAAGAAAATTCAGTTTCAGATGGAAAATGAGAGCACCGGGCCAAATGGAAGTGGGAGGTTAGCATGAGGAGGTGGGGCAGAACTTCAGCCTTTGGTTTCCAGTAGGTCTGAGGTCACTTTATCCAGGTAGCAGCACCCCATGTAGACTTGCCAGAATTTTCCAGGTCTTAAAGAAAGGTATCTGTGGACTCAGTTTACCCTGATTTTTAGGTTTTTTTTTTGTCAGCATTGTTTTTCAAAATAGTTGCTAACTATGTTTTGAAATAAAGATGTATTTCTTGTTTTTTTTCCTACAACTTTTTCCATCTCTCCTCTACTAATGGGAGTATCTCAGTTCAGGCACCGTGACAGTATAGCAGGGAGACTGGACTGCAAATATGCCAGTTTAACTATAAATTAATAGCACATTCAGCAGAATGAAGTGCTGTAATATTATTGTTCATATTATAGTTACATTTATGGATCCTGGCCAAGATTGTGCTCATGTAGCACAGGCAAGCTTATAAAGGAGAGTGAATCCCTGTCTAAGTGAGATCGGGAGATGTTGAAACACATCAGAGAGCCTCAGAAAAGTGCAGTGGGTTCCCTGGGGCGATGGTCAGAGCTACAGCAGAACCAGGAACAGAGCAACCGTGTCCCATGTCCCAGTATGATGGGTCATCTGCTGTTCGTATTGCTCCAAGGCAGTATTTCTTAGTCTGCAAACTTTGATACAGTATTTTTCAGGCCATGTCTCAGTCTGTATTAAATTTTGATAAGTATTTTTCAATCAGCTCTACTTGAAAAAATTTTCTAACCACCAAAGTAGAATTTATTCATCAACAAGAAACTTTGAACTGTAATGGTAAATGCTTATTGCAGTGTTTATGATAACCTTTTATGCTAAAAATAACTCTTGTAAACAAGCTTTGATTAATTCCCACTGTCAGGATGTGCACTGTTCCCAAGTTTAAGAACACTTTTTCCGTAGATGCTTGCTCATTTCCTTCAGTCCAACCTCTTGGAACGAGTCTGAAGGCTCAAAAATCAGGCTCTCCTTACAAGAACTAACTGCTCAGGTATAAACAACCTCCCAGCAAACAGCCTATACTCCTCTCAACACCTTTGATCTGACTCAAAGGGGCCTTTTTGGTCAGTTCAGAGGTAGAGAGTGACAAAAAAGGGGGTCTACTGCAGGTCACATTGTTACCTCCACAGAATTTTCATGGCTTTGTCTCTCATCCTGGATCCTACAAATACCAGAAAGTTGTTTGGATACTGTGCATAATAGACACCAGGCTATAGCGGCCACTCCAGAGGAGGGTTGTAAAAACTGCCTGACACCGGTACGCAAAAGTTAGGGAAGATCTAACAGCAGCTCCATCCTGCATCAGAGATAGCAGCTTTGAGACAGACTTGTCTCTTCCTGGTTTCTTGTTTTCCATCAAAAGAGAGAGATTTCCCCCTCCCTCCCCTTTTCTTTTTTCTGTCTTGACAGGGCAGTACATCCTGTTCAAGGGGATATTTTCAATGTGTTCAATAAAAGCTTTCAATTTCGATACATCAAGAAAAAGCTACTCTTAAACTTGAAGCTTCCTGAAGGGCTCTTGTCTCCAAGTGCACAAGCAACTTTGATAAAGAAAACACTTAATGTTAGTGTTCTTTTGATTGCAGAGTTTGTATCTAGCCAAATTATTCAGATGCTGCTCCCAGGAAGCTGCTTCGAGTCCCGCAACCATCAGTGTTGAACAGCGGGACACAGCACCCCATCAGAGCTTCCTGAGCCCCGTGGGACCTTCTGGTGCACCTTCCCAAAAAAGGGACGTCACCTCAAGCAGCTGAAGCACTCGGCACCCAACTCCAATCTCATCCCTAGCAGCATGGTTGGCACAAAACTATTTTTCCAATTTAATAAAAGCAAACAAGTAGACATGCTATTTTTAAAGCACTGTTTTATGCCACAATGGTCTGAGATTAGATGCAGCTTGTCCAGACATTCAAAAACAATGCCCACATCACTTCTCCCTGCAGTTTGTCCTCTCTCTTAAAAGCCTAGAGAAAAGCTATTTTTTCCCTTCTGCTCCCTGCTGGCTTTCCGGCTCTGTTGTCTCCCTCCCTTGAAACAACTTCACGCTGGCTTCCTCATGGCCTCCCTTCTCCCAAACAACTTCCCGTCTGCTTCCCTATTCCCTCCCCATTTCTGCTGCTGTCTGCCTGCATAGGAGTAACTCCCATCCAGTTTCCTTTGCTGGATGTCTGCACAGAAAAGGCACCCAAGTGACCACACAATTGGGATGGGGTTAAAGAAAGCTCATAAAATTGTGTTTGCCAGATTAGCCTGACTAAAAAGTCTGCAGTCCTCGCACACAGAAACTCACTGGTACCAAAGAGTTCTGGTTCCTGTAACGCCTTTAGCATCAGCATGGTCCAAATAAACACTTAAAATGATTGGCACCGCATACTCATGCCTATACAGGCTTCCTGAAGTGGAGTCTCTTCCTCATATTCAGACAAAAAGAAGACTATCCGAGGCAGCCTTAGCAACTATCGCGATGTCAGTTGTTAACCAAGACAGCCATGCTTTTGCTAAAGACAGTTATTTCTCTTTTGCCATCTATTAACTCACCAAAAAGTATTAGGCTAATTTACTAGCTATAGTAGAGAATAATAGTGGGCAAGTACCGCTATCAAGTTTTCTGACTGTACCAAAGGACATAAGATCCCAAATCCACAAGCTCCACTATCGATAAGCATCAAACCGTCTCTTTTCAGCAGCAACTTTATGGGATCAAAACCTTGACTTGAAATGAACAAAGATCAGTTTTAAATTTATCCCAAACATTTGAATGTGATGATGGCAAAAATGTATTATGCCAACAGAATTAGGAGACATCTTGAATAATATTTAAGATGTTCATAATTAAATTATATTTCTACTTAGCATTCCAATTATACCATGTACTGTTCTGTGCACAACATGGAAACAGTATTATAAAGCTATTGTTTCAGTTTGCTTCCTGTGATACTAATCTCAATCAGGCCGTCAGACGAACAGCCTGCATTTCTAAATGCTAAAGGCTTCCTCTCCAACATTCCCACACAGAATTGCCTACTGTGAAAATCAAAGGGAAACGTGTTACTAAGTAAAGCAGCAACTTTTATAAAGCAAAACCTGGTATTTTTTACCCTTTTGAACTCTGAGATATACAACCAGCTATTTCCTATTACGATAGGATACAAGGGCCAAGCTCAGGCCCTGCAACGCCTGCAGGAGAGGTGCACCCTGCAATCCAGAAGCCGGGATTTGCAGAGGCACGTAGCGGGAGAGCTCTCAATGAGGGCTCAGATTCGGGGGCTCTGCCATTCACCTGCTGGAAGAATGTGGGCATAGATTTCCCTAGGTCTTGGCTTCCCGATAGATAAATAATCATTATGCAGACACAGCTAGTAAAACAGCCCAAGTTACACAAGTGAAAAGCCCTATTCCGAGTCAGAGAATAATAGGAAGGGGCAGGAGACACTCAATGCCAGTGGACTGAGGCTGGCAAGTTGCCTACAGCCATCTCTGAAATCCCATCTGGAGCATCAGCTTGCAGAAAGCTGAGGATGCAGTCCTGGGAAGGGCTTTGCTTTCTCTGCTCCCACCAAAACTGCCATGAAATGAAGAGATGTGTTCGCGTTTTGAGAATCATGCCCACAAACAGTAATACAAAATAAAATCTGGTGTACCAGTAGTTTTTGATAGAATAAATAATAAATAAGAAAAATGCTAATCAAGTGGTACTTTTTTCTTTACTGCTTTTTGAAGCATTTTTGAAACTGCACTGCAAGTTTATTTTAGTGACATTGTGTATATATATATATACATAAATATGCAGTAAATGTTATTTTAACATCCTAATTAATGACAGAACAAATACTCCCACTTAACTCCAGTTTACACTAAGTGTCTAGCCCAAATAATCAAAACTACTTCCATGAAGACAACATAAAGCAAAACAGGGTCTGCGGGCTGGGGCAGGCATTTGTTTCTAATGCACACTGCGGTTCTCCACCTCCCCAGTTCCCAGTTCACCTGTCAGAGATGACACAGTAACCCCCACGCTCCCTGTCAGTCGAATCAAGGCTCCTCAAATGCAATGCAGAATTAATGGCCAAATTCCAGTCTACTAAACCTGTGTGAGAAACGTGGACAGCTTTGTTTGGGGCTCAGAAAGGGTCTAGAGCACAAGCGAGAACGGGGTGTGGACAGGCATCACACAAGCCCAGCATCCATTTTGCTCTATGCTCTGGTCAAAACGTGAGGAGCAGCAAACCTCTTCATCTGTGAGGCAAAGGCTGTATTGAAAACCTATCTCTTTGAATTAAATCAGAAAGCCTTCCAGTGAAAGCCAGTACCCTTATAAAGACTGACATTATTCAGAAACCCACCATCAAAGACTTCAATTCTGCTTTCACAGAACAGATGGGAAAAACAGCACCTGTCAAACATTACCTATATTATGCAGCTACTGTACCGCTATGGTGTTAATCAGTCCTGAAAGGCGGTATTTTTCTAATAAAGTTCACCTGCCAGAAACACCTATATTCAATTTTACAGCCTTGACTCCTGAGAGTAAGAAACAGTTTTCTCAAACTGATAGAGATTTACTTTGGCCACAGCGGTACTCTACACCTGTGAATCTCAGCAGTCTCGGCAAGTGTCAACTGCCGGGCAGTCGCTTGAGAAAGACACGGTACTCTGGAGTCATTATCCTAATAACAGTAATGAAGGTCCTCTCTCTGATGCCGCTTTATTCCAATGCCTGATAATTTTTATCTTTCCAATATTCAGGGCTTACATTTTCAGCCTTCTTGTTTAGCTTGGCTAGTATAAATGTTAGCTGTACCCAGAAGAATATAAGTAGTAGACGAGGCCTTTCAAGCAAACAGTGGTTTTCTGGCTTGAGTTCTTTCATTTCAGTGTATTCTCATTGTCAGAAAATAATACCCAGCTCTTCCAGAAAAAGTCCCTTTGAAGTGCCTTAAGTTCAGTTCCTCAGAATAGGAGCACTAAAGCTTTTAAGACCTTTATCTACATTTCCGGTGCCTAAGCATGTAGCGATGGACAAATCTGCATTTGACTAACACACAAATTTTAACGAGAGGACTTACTCCAAGTCAACATTTAGACTGAGGAAATGCATCAGATTTAAGGCTAAGCAAATAACTAATGTAGAGAAAGCCTGGAATATTAAACCACAGCCTGTCACAACTATAACGTTTCATTTCCAGATTCCTTTCTAACTGTTGGGTCCTGGTGGTACTTCCAAAGAATGTAAATCAGCTACATGAATCACATTGTTTTTCAAACACTGTCACAGAAAAATCATGTATATGTATGTGTATGTATGAATATTATATACATATATTGAGTTGTCATCACTATCAAATCATAGAATCATAGAATCATTATGGTTGGAGGAGACCTCAAAGATCATCAAGTCCAACCGTA
>NW_009598457.1:0-44566 GCF_000690535.1 Cariama cristata | reverse complement strand
GTTCCAATGCCTAACAACTCTAACAGTGAAGAAGTTCTTTCTAATGTCGAGCCTGAACCTCCCCTGGCACAACTTGAGACCGTTTCCTCTTGTCCTATCGCTAGTTACCGGGGAGAAGAGCCCAACCCCCACCTTGCTACACCCTCCTTTCAGGTAGTTGTAGAGGGTGATCAGGTCTCCCCTCAACCTCCTCTTCTCCAGACTACACAACCCCAGCTCCCTCAGCCGCTCCTCGTAAGGCTTTTTCTCCAGGCCCTCCACCAGCTTATGATACGAGCCTAAGGCTTAACACTGCAGAAGCACTAAAACAAATGTTTTATCTGTAGATTTTTTTTTCCTCACCAAGAAAAAGTTAATTGAAAAGTTTACTTGAAAAAGTCCGCTTAAAACTTAGCAGTATCCAGGTGAGCAAATGTCTTTTCTGATGATGACAGCATCAAAGTACTTCATGTCAAGTTTCACAGACACACGTATTTCTTTATATAATCTGTTACAGTCCTTCAGCAGTTTGCTTTTCCTACCTTATGCCTGTGCCAGTCTCTAGTTCATGCCATATAAATATTTGAAAAGCTGAAGCTGAGTTTTTATGAGAAAGTTACTAACAAATTGGCTTGGTGGATGGCAAGTTTAAGAACATTTACCTATTTATGCAACTTCTTCAAGTATTAATTACAAGATGAAATCAGAGATGATTTCCAAACACTGTTCAGCAAACAAATTTTTCTTTTCACAGAACCGAATGCTAAAATTAAATTCTGTAAGCTAAGATGAAAATATCCACATTTTATACAATGGTCTTAGCAAAACCAAAAAAAGCTACAAAAATTACAGCACTCAGAAGCAGAATTGAATTTGTCATATCTTTCAGACTAACCAACGAACCAACAGTATACTCTTCCACAAAATGAGATACTTCCTAAGAACATTTATTAAAGAAATTGTTACTGTATGACTGAACTTTTCTAATGAGAGGAAGTGCAGTCGTGACCTTATTGGGAATTTTGCCATTAATGAAGGAAAAGATGACATTTCGGGTTTACCTTTCATAAACAATGCAGGCATTGTTTTGTTAAAGTATTCTCAACACTTATAGGTCACTCCGTGAAAGTTCCCCCAGAAACATCAGTTGTTTTCATTGATCTTACAGGCTACTCAAACCACAGACTTCCATCAAAGTGACTATTCAAATATAGGTGCAAAATAACAATTTTGCTAATTTTATCAGTTTTCACAGGCTATGAAAATGATGCTGGGTCACATTTCCTACTAGTCCAACATGAGCAAGATTCTGATTACATAGAATCGATTCACATTGAGTATTTAAAAGTTGTTTGCTTTAGCTATCTTAGTCCATCAGTTGTTTTCATTGATCTCACAGGCTACTCAAACCACAGACTTCCATCAAAGTGATTATTCAAATATAGGTGCAAAATGAGAACTTTGCTAATTTTATCAGTTTTCACAGGCTATGAAATGATGCTGGGTCACATTTCCTATTAGTCCAACATGAGCAAGATTCTGATTACGTAGAATTGATTCATATTGAGTATTTAAAAGTTGTTTGCTTTAGCTATCTTAGTCCACCTCATCACAAACAGTCTATGTACCACTCATTACCGGTTTATAGCACAGTTAGGCCTTTCAAACGAAGTACTGGGCCTTCAGAACTTCCCAGCTACCTTTTGAATGCACTGGCACAAACATGCTTGCCACGCCAAATCAAACTTCACTTGTTTCAGCATGGAAGCTTAAGATTTTTCATTTGAATTGTGATTAAACTCTTAAAAGATTAAAATCTTGTAACTGAGCTTAATAAACCACATTCAAGAGTTTTGAGAGGTGTTTTGAGTTTTGGGGTTTTTTTGGTGTGTTTTGTTTTTTTTTTTAGAGGCAAAACCACATCAGTTCTTATTTTGGTAATGAAGACGTTCTATGACTAACACCACTCAGATTTTTCTATCCCAATTAAAATATACATAATTCTGCTGGAAAAAAAACCCCACCAACCTATCTTTAAATCTAGTTGTATTCTCACAACACAAGCAGTTGTGTCCTGTTCTCACTTTAGGACCCAGTACTCAGAGAAGAACACGCACAGTCTTACCAAGCTGCCATCAGCTAGCATTAACAATTTCTTTTAGCCAGATCGTACCTGAAGACAGAAGCTTGTGAGTCCGTAGGAAACTGATTGCCAGACGCATTATGGATGCCTTGTCCAGGTGGGAACTGATGTTGTGAGGCAGGGGCAGCTCATGTGCCAGTTCATAGAAAACTTCGGTCTCTTTACTTCTTCTACATCTTGCTGCATCTCTTGATTTCTCCTTCCTCCGTTCGGAACTGCTCCTGGCACGTAAAGGAGAAAAAGGAAAAAGCATTTCTTCAAATGCAATTTCAGACCTGAGAGAGACATTTACAAGAGAAAATCTTCTCAGCTGTGAATCCATTCTGTCAACTGGTTTAAATCAACTGACCAGACTTTAGTATCTATTTGCTCCTTTTAAAATGTAGCCACAGCTAGAGGAAAGGGCTGGGTCTGATTCTACACAAGTCAGTCTCTGGACACCCTGAATCCCCATTGAGTGTAACAGGATCAAGATATGCCTTACGCGAGAGACTTTAAATGAAATAGCAAACTATTATTCCTGGCATTCAGGAAATGTTAAAAATAAAAATTTCATTTGTTCAATCCAAATTAATTTACTTGAAAAATACTCTTGGATAAGGTGACAATCCATTTTAAAGCTGGAACAATTACAGTGCATGTGGCTGTGTGTAGATATTTCAATGTCATAGAGTTTCAGTGGCTGTACCCCAGATCAAAATAAAAGTAGCAATAGGGTATCAAACTGTGTTTGTATATACAACTGTCTCAGTTCTTAATCCAACACTATTCTGGAAAACCATCTTTCCACAACCATGAAGGATACAAAATGGGAAAGAAAATACTGTCGCTTGCAAGAAACCCTTCCTTCGTAGAAGCTATTCTAATTAAATCACCATCTCTCCATTGTGTATGAAAATAGATTCCTTCTCAAGCAAAATAACACAACTGATAGGGTCAGCCTCCTTCAAACTCCGCACAGAACAGAAGGGCAGGAAATAACAAAGGGGAAGACATTTTATGAAGCAAGTATGCAAAATTAAGCCACTGAGGGACATAAAGCTAAATTTAACATTCAAGACACACAAGGGATACATTTATAATGGATCTGGCATAAGACACTTTTAAGAGGGAACCTCACTGACTTTAAGGTTCTTTTATAAAGCACAAGTCTTATTTCAGAACATGAAGAACCTGAATCCATTCAAAACCATCAGCGATTTCAACCCCACGTAGCTCTGCTGATAGTACAAGTTTCCTTTGCTTGCACGAGTTGAGGTTTTGCATCTTAGTCACACCAACACAGAATATATTTCTTTTCAGGCAGCCTCCTGTAATAGGGTACCAATGCAGACAGCACAGCTTGAGTGAGCATAAAACAGGGTGCAGAGTAGATCAGCCCCAAGGTTTTTGCTGTTGTGGCTGCACATTCATTTCTAGAATCGAATCACCAGCAACAGCTCTCCATTTGCAAAGCCACCTAAAAATGAAGCAGCTTATAACCTGCTTTTTCCAATGTCAGTATAAAATAATGAGCCTATAAACTAAAAATGAATCAACCAAAACAAAGATATTGTATTAAACCAGGGTATTTCAAATAAATATATCCTGTTGTGTGAAAACGATGAGGAAAACAAATATTAATCTCATCACTTAGTCCTAGAAACTGTTCCAATCATGACTGGTCTCATGTAAAGCTGCATAAAATAGAAAGAGAGTATTAGTGCACAGTAATGTATTCTAAAGACCATTTCTAGAAGAGCTAGACTGCCTGCAAAAGCTTCTAGCACTGGAGCCACAGGTGGCTTTGTAAATCACAAAGAAGGAAATAGCCAGGGTGCCTGTTAAATGCTAAAAGTAAAGTTACACTAAGGTGTCTGCAGGGGCCCAGGCAAGGCTGGGCATTTAACATCTGAATGTGCTCACAGCACATCAGAAGAGCCCCCGTGCTGCGGAACAGGTGAAGCTGGGCACATGTGTAGGGATCAGAGAGGTGCTCAGCAGTGGGTGTGCTAACAGGGCAAGGGGCCTCATAAATGCTTGCGGTATCATCTCAAGATCCATGATCAGCCCTCAGCAAACCCCTTTCACAACTATTTTGCCTGAAGTAAATATTTTCTAACATGGCGTTTGTTCCAGGAGGCATGCACAGGAGGAGACCTACGCACGTTTCAGTATATAACAGCAGGATCCAACTTTGATAATGACTTCAGGGGCATCACCAAACATCGACTCATGCAAGTTTGCATCTAAAGGATCAGATATTCACAAGGTGACACTAACTCCTTACTTTTCTCCTTGCCAAGTAAGTCATACTACATCCATGTAAAAAAAAGTCCCTTTGTACAGCTGTCGGAGAAGGTACAACAGAAAATGCCCTGTGTCCTTCCGGGGAAAGTGCTGGGAACAGGAGAGCATATGAAATACTTAACACCAATACTCCTTTCAGAGGTACGTGTTGCTCTCTAAAGAAAAATCTGTCTACGCTGTGCCTATAAAGATGCTAGACTGAGAACAAATCTACTCAGTTTCCAATTCTACCAACAAAATAAAAGAGTAGAAACAAACCACAACCAAACAGAACAAAAACTACACAGCAATATTTGCAAGAATTTCCAATTACAGCTTGGAAAACTTAACTTGAATCATAAACATTCAAGCTCTGCTCTAAATCTAGAGCCCACAATTTTCACATTAGAACCAACTTGGGCAAAACAAGATCCAATCCCTCCTCATTTAAATATGAAACTTTGGGAACCAAGGCCAAAGCCGTGTCGCAATTCATGCAGTAAAAACGGGTTGTATTAGACAGGGTCTCTCATGACGCCACTCCAGCCACAAAGAAAAATATTTAGTTTTGCTAACCTCTGTAAATACAATTTTGAAGTGTAGCTAATGAGACAAGCTGGTTTCATTAACTACGGGTTGCTCAAGGTTTGTAATAACTAATGCTATGTGCAGAGAATGATTTTTTTCCCCCCTGTGCGGCAGATGCTTTCCCCTCAACACTGCTTCCGACTGCCGCGCTCCCGCGCCGTTCATTACACACCACCCAAGAGCTTTCTCACATCAGAAAACAAGGGGAGGAATCAACCTGCCTGGCTGCTTTCAAAAGGCTTTCTTGCTCACCCATTATCATTTTAAATAAACAAACAGTTTGCTTGTTAAGCATTTTCCCCTGTGGCATCCTCTCCCTCAATTTTACTCCCCACCTTCCCTCACTCAGCACACCCTCAAGTCGCGTTGTTACTGTAGCCAGCCCAGCACAAGCACACCAAGGCCCAAAACACCCCCACATCCCAAAACAAACACCCCCACGTCCCACGCAGCTTAGCCCGCTCCCCCCCAGACAGACATCTACACTTGCTTGCTGTCCCTCCCGGGGACACTCATGTCAAAGACAAGTCATTCAGTGCTTACTCGTCCTGGTTGCAAAAACCTGTCACTGGACTGCAATTTTTGGAGAATTCTGCAAAAAGCAGTATTTTCATGGGTTTTGTTTGCAGACGGCAGGCCATTAACTCTCTCTGCAGTCACCCCCGTTTTACGCACGGGGTTAGCATTTTATGCCGGGCGAGGCTGGACTACCCACAGCTAGAGAGTGAAAAATCTACCTACTCAACAACCTGCCCGTCTGAAGGCCAGGAGGAAAGGCCGCCACTGAATCCTCTTCACACATCATTAGGGCAACAGAGAAAAGGGCCAGACTCTAGCTAATTTATGAATCACTCCCTCCCAGCACATAAACCACCCACTTACGTGGCAAAAAAAGAGCACACGTGTGCGTCACTGCTTGAAGAAAGTGATGCAAGCAAGAAGCAGAAACCTCACTCGCCCAAACCTGTGTCAGATTTTTAAAAATGCAGAGGAGAGAGAGAGGAGAAAGCCACCGCAAGTCAAGCCGCCCATACGCTGGTGCGAGGCCTGGAAGCACTGCAAGGGAAGCCTCCTGTGAGCCTCCCGACACTCCCTCTTCCAGGAATCCCGGGATCCAGCAGGATAAGACCCTGCTTGGCCACACACGCACCCTCACATTGCAATCGCAGCATGACCGTTCCTGATAAAAGGGAAAGGAAAAGTTCAAATCTCTGTCGGAAATGGGGAGACTGAGCAGAGGAACAGGCCTGGAGACTCCATCCAGGACTCGGCTACACAAAGGGTGGTCAGGAGGATCGAGGAGAAGGGAAAGGAAGGTGCCGCTTCCCAGCAAGGACTCTCCCAGGGCTGCTGGACAATGCTCCGGGGCTGCGGCGCTCACACACGCACAAGCCGTAGGGAAGGGAAGAGTTAAGGCAGTGCAGGCAGTTCCCCACCACAGAACACAAGTATGGCACTGTACCCCCAGGATGGCGGTTTACATGATTTCCCACTCCCTCCTGGCGCGTTCAGTTTGCACTCTGAAAATAGAATTTACGGGCTGCCAAATGTGAGCAAAGATGACAAACAACTGGAAAGTATTTGCCCTCTCAGGTGAAGCTCCCAAATTTTCAGGAGCAAAAGCTCTCCATGCTTCTCCCGGGAATCCAAGCAACAAACCAGTCCCGAGGGTACATCCATGCATGGGAACAGAGCACGAGATCCCACCTGCTGGAGCATCCAAAGGAGTGTAGGAATGCCTTGCATGGATCCCGGGAGCCAGATTCCTATCCCCTTGCTCATCCCCGCCAGCCCCTTGCGACACAGCTTCACTGAAATCGGCGGGAAAGCTTGTTGACGAAGGTCTTGCACACCTGGGGTGAAGATCATAATCTGGCTTTCCAAAGCCTCTCTTACTGCAGGACTGGAAACTCCACCCATGGCAACTTCTTGGCAAAACCTGAAGCCCCACATAACTGATCTGGCTTAAATAACCTTGCAAAACTATCATCTCCGCTTAGGCATTGTCTTCCGGGCGCTCACTGCTGTGATGGCTCCAGACTTCAGTAGCCAGGAGAAATGCTGGGGCGGCCAGCCCAGGCTGGGGGCTGCACAGCTGCCAATGCCACTGCCCTGCCTGGGCACCCACAGAAGGTACCTGCGACCCAGACACAGCGGGGATCAGCCCCACAAACACTGGGGCAGACAGACCACCGCCCCCCCCACCGCCCCCCGGCATGGGAGCTTATGCACAGGCGGATGGTGTCACTCACTGGTCTGAAGTAGGGTTAGGCACCCACACAACCCTCCTCCGCTCAACGGATGGACTACCTGAGATTTCGGTCCCGTTTCCACTGACTGTGACCGTACTTGCTCCCTGCAGCTTCAATCCTACCAGTACTTCATCATCAGTAATCACTGCCCACCACCTCCACCCGCACATCTCCCTGGTCCTTCCCGCACACAGCTACCCCCTCAAAGCCCTTGATACCCACTCAGCTGACGATGTTGCCAGGCGGTCAGCTTCAGCGATCCTCCCTTCTGTCAAGGACATTGGTGGCCTCCTTTAAGCTGATGGAGGGGACTTGCCAAGCTAGCAATCTTCTGCTCAGGTTTTCGCTGCTCTCAACAAGTCCATGCGGGTCGATACTTTAGTTGTGTACACACACGCTTGCTTGTTTAAGACCAGGCAGCACATTAATTGCACTGAATTACACTCCCACCTTGTAGGCTCCAGATCACAGAAACTTTTAGAGAAATCGTAATCCGCACCTTGCATAAAAATACCTTAAATGTAAGCTGGTAGCCTTCACTCATACACACATATTATGTGACACATTCGTTCAACGCTTTGAAATACATAGTTCAGACTACTCGCTTGAGTTTACTTCATGATTTTGGTGACCCTTGGACTTTGCTTCAGACTGCCTTGTATGCAAGCTAGTAAAACAACAAGCATATTACTTTATATCCAATGGCTGGTTATTAAATGTTTCTAGCTCCAGCACTTTAAAGGTCAAGAATCCACAGTTAATTAAGCTGTCACATGAAATTTCTGTAGTAAATGCTCATTTCGAATGGTTTAGAGTTAAAGCTTCAAATGCTAACTTGCAGAACAAGAAAAATACATTCTAAGGATGCAAAGATAAGAAAATACTTTACAGATAAATGAAAAAAAGATCAGATGCTTAGCATAAAAAAGATTTTCCAATTCAAATCTGTAAAAACTCAATAAAAATATTTTAACAGGCAGTACTATCTTAGATAACAACAAGATTTATTTCAAGCTAGCAAATCCTTTTTTTGCTGTATGTTTACATTTTGCTTTACCTTCTGCTTAGCGAATCCCTAGATGATTTGAACCAGGATAATATCTGAAAAGGAGTTTTGCTGTCTGTGAGGCACTCCATAGCTGTATCTCAGAACCACGCTGCTTGACGGCCCCAGAGATGTGCTTGCACAGACACCAAGCAGCCAGCGGTCATGCTTATTTAGCCTTAAAATTCCTTTAAAAAGTATTTGTAACCATTCTACCTGACAAGCAGTTTATTCTGGATGGCATGCTGTACTTTTGAAAGCCCCCTCCCTTAAAGTAATAAAAGTGACCATCAGTAAATAAAAAGTGCTACAAACAGCAATTTACTTGCTCACCAGCAACTTGGGCCAAACCATGAAAGATGTGAATGAAACCCATACACAGTGCACACAGATCCTCCTTATACCTCTTTCCAGTGAAAATAATTATTTCTAAAGTCTGAGAAGACACCAGATGCCCAGGTTCAGCACACCAGCAAGAGTAATAGGAAGGGGAAGGATGCAGAGTTATTCTCGGACAGAGGAAAAAAAAAGGCTTGAAAACATGTGGAGTGCTCATGGCAAGCAAATGCTAAAGCAGCAGCGTTGCTGTACATTGGGCTATGGTACCCGGTACACAGACAAAACAAATACAAACAATGCCAAAATGGGGAATTTGTTAATAGAGGAAATGAGAGTTCGAAGGTAACAAGAAAAGCTACTAACAGAAAGGGCTATTACAAAAATAAGGAAATGAAATACCTTCCACCCTTCCTTTAAAGCTACCCTAACTTACAGTAACTCAGCACTGACTCCTTGGTTTGACTGGGGCATTTCTTGTGTTTCTTTACGTACCCACTAAATACAAATCACTGCTAGTTCAGTAAAGCTTGGCACCTACTGCCATATCAATGTGATGCAATTCTTTCCTCTAAATTTAAAACCAAAGGCTAGATGAGAGTCAGCAAAATGAAAAATAGGGGAGTCTCAGGGACAGCTGAGGGAAGAGTTTGTGATAAGGGTGAGGAAATCATTTCCATTCTCATTAGGCCTTTTGAAAGGATGCTTGGCACAATGATAGGGGACTTGGCTAGTACAATTAGAGTATGAAGAGATGAGGCCTAAGTCAATACCAAACTTTTGGTGTCTTTGAGCATATTCATGATTCACTAAGTCCATGTCACCCTAGGACCACCACAGCTGACAGTAACACAGCCAGGAATATGTTTTCTTGAATGGGGAACACATCAACTCTTTAGACAGGATAAATTCCTTATGAAGTTTAAAACCACATGTAAGACTAACTTCTCCAATGTCTGAATCTCTGATGGTACCTTTAGTATTAATAATTAAGCTGTACTGGATTTGTATTTTATGTCTTTTCATGAACATTCCTGGCATTTATTTCTGAAACAAAGGTGGTGCTGAGACAAAAAGCATTACACGTATACAGTTTAAAAATGCTTACACCACTAGCATCTTTTTTATACCACTAGCTGCATTTAACGCAGCTACTAGAAGAAAACCACTTTGCACCTGCAATTTAAAGTATCATTGTGAATACTGAAGTTGTCACAGCAACTAAATAGTACCTTGGGAGTTCAGTGTTGAAAACCTTACTGAAGCCGCAGGAGCACTTACATTTTTTCAGAGCACGCAGGTTCACAATATGTCACCAGAGTCTGATAAATTTAATCACAGTAAGCAAAACGTCTACAGGATTTATGTTCTATCATTTTTTCTCTAGTTTTATGATCACCTTGAACCAGAAAGATAAGTATTAGGATTTCAGCAGCCATTAATCTGGTCCTGGATTATTTTACGATACGATGAGTGCAGCCCGTCCTGCAGTCGCCACACCAGCACGAGCCCCGTACCTCAGAGGACGTGCCAAACACGTTGCTCCTGGGGCAAGGCACAGCCCTGTGGAACTGCACCAGGCTCACGGTGTGCAGACAAGATGCCTTGCCAAACACGTTGCTCCTGGGGCAAGGCAGAGCCCTGTGGAACTGCACGAGGCTCACGGTGTGCAGAGAAGATGCCCGGCTGCTGTTTGATCAGCAGTTAGGGCAGAGAGAGGCACTGCCTTTTTGCCTTTTCAACCCATTCCCTGCATCAGGGCTAGATGGCAGAGAGACTTTTCTCGTGGCTTAGTTTTCAGACAGAGCAGTTTCCTGCTCCAAGCCACTGTGTGCTCAGCAAGCCCCAGTGCCGGTCACAGAAAGGGTCAGGACAGCTCTGGTTGACCCTTGTAAAGCTGCTGCAGCCCACACTTAAAATAGATCAGTGAAATATCTCCTCCGTCTTCTCAAACAATAAGGAAATTGGGAGAGAAACAAGCAGCCCAGCATACGGTCAAATCTCAAACAGAGGAGCACAAAGTCACCTAAACTCAGTCTTCCCTCCCCAAACTGGTTTTGCACTGGTCTGCTCCATCAAGATATGAACTCATGGATTCTTTCCCTGTGGCAATCAACTCTTTGATACCAGCCAAGACACAGCAAGTTTCAGAGATAACCTGCAGACTAAAACAGCCCACCACCAAACCCACTAAACAATACAACAGAAAGGACTGTTTCAGCGTTGGCCAAAACTGAACTTGCTTTCAAATCAGGACATTTTTGGGGGTGATAAATGTACCACTCTGCTTTTGTCCATAGTTTCCACTTACACTTTCAAGAGCTCTGCAGCACAGCTAGAGCTGGAATTGCACCGCAGCAGTGGGGATAAGGTTATGACAATGCACAACTCGAGATCTCTGTCAATGATTTGTGTTTGAGAGATTACAGATCCTTATCTTGGGGCATTACTTGTAGTAATCAGTCAATTTTGACAGCTAATCTAGAGGTCCATACATATTGTTGCTCAGAAGCTCAGCAGGTATTGCTAAGATCTGTTTTCAGATAACCCAACTATTTAACTGCTCTAAAAAACACATACCAAAGGATGTGCTTTATCTCTTCACCAGCAGCTTAAAGCTAAAGGTGAACAAAGTGTAATTCGCAGGCTTCAGGAGCCCCCAGAAGTTAAACTCAAAACAAGCCCCATTTTTCAGATGGGGCACTGACCACATCCCAGCCCATGCAAACCAAAACCAGCATTATTTATCAAGATGGTGCAACTGCAGGTAAACGAGGACAATTTTTCAATTAAGCTTTATTTCAAGCCTAGAGGGACAAACATTGCCATCACATGACTTTACTATCAGTGGTACGCATGCCTACACTTCATCTTCAAACACACTCAACCATAAACAGCTGAGACAGTCACTCGGAACACTGTTGACAAATCCCGCATTTTATGGTCTAACGCTGTGTTACACTTTGGGCAATACCCACCAACATTTGCAGGTGAAAACCCTGGTGCTTCAGCAGGCTCAGGCCAATATCCCATCCCATGACATTTTATCTCCTCACACTGGCACATTTGCTGACAGGTTCACAGAAGGGGCCTTTGTGGGTAGGAACAATGAGAGGGGCGCGCACAGCACAGGAAAATGGGTGGTGACCACCAAGGGCTGGAAAAAAGCCTCTTTCAAAGGAAGGTCTTTGAAAACATTCATTACACCCCACCCAGCTATTTTCACTACAATATTTCAGTACATAAAAACAACACAGGGAAAATAAACAGCCCACCCTTCAATATGTTGTAGGTTCTCCAACCCCTGAAGAGAGATCAGTAAGCCACAAAGACCCAGAAATCTTCACCAAACGGAGCCACGTAAGAGGTCTGCAACCATCCACCGAAACCTCCCCACCACCTTTCTTCCCTCTTGCATCTCCAGGCTCTCTATGTAAGCTGACTCAATTAGACATCTTCATTTCCAGAAGAAAGTAATCAAAATTTAAAACTGTATTGGCTGGTAAATAAACAATAATGAGCATTTATAGGGATCATAAAGTAAACATATTGCCACAATTTAAAAACTTGCTATATAAGTGAACAGCCTTCCACAATGCGTTTCAGCTGCAATTTTTTTTTTTGCTAATTCTGCCAATTAAAACAGTAGCTAGAACTAATAAAATATTTAAGATAAAACAGTTGCAAGACAGAAAAGGAGCAATAAAACCAATCCATAATGAACAGGGTCTCTGAAATCAGCAGGTAGTTGAAAACTGGAGGCTGGGCTTATCTCCATCGCAGTCAGCGATGTTACCAACAGAGCAAAGATTGAACAGGTGAACCCCCCAGCCTTGGGAACACAAAAAGAGCTCCTTCTTCTCCTAAGGCTTTGGGCTGCTCTGTGATGATGCCCTCCACAGCAGCCTTACTCCCAAATTCAGTATACAAAGACAGCAGAGCACCTACAAAGGAAATTCGGTCACTTCGTGTCACTTTGTTTCAAGCACAGGGTCTCTGTGTTGGGAGCTCTACAGACTGCAGTGGTGGCACACACCAACTTTAAATGAAAATGTTTTGTCTCCTTTAGAGAACGCTTGAAATGATCATTCAAATTACTTTGCACCGTTGCCTGCTAATAAGCCATGCCTTGTCTGTCCAAAGTGTCAAATCTTCTAATAAAGTTAAGAAAAGAGTTCTTGCAAATAAAATCTTCATGAAGTAATGCTGACCCTTCTTTACTTTTTGGACCTCAATCATTTTAATGTGTGCTTGGTTATGATGGAAGTTAATGGTTTCTCCCTCTACTTCTTGGCAACTTGTAGCCATTCACAGTAAGAAGATGGATGTCCAGAAAGACAGATTAAACAGCCATTGCTTTGGCAAGCAGGGAATAATAATTCTTGAGAATAACAATACAGACGCTGTAAATTTTGATCATTCCATGTAACACAGTTTCCTCCACTTCCTGCAACAACGATCAAGTGCAGATCCTGAGAGCAAACCCTACATTTTTTGCCCTCTGGGGTGTGAGTTTCGTCTGTACAAACATCCTGGGACACAGCTCATTCTTAGTTTCTGCTTTCTTTCAGGGGGCTGTTATTTTATGCAGTAGGTCTTTAATTGTCTGCCTCCTCTTAATTAAGTCATCAGGTAAGCTGGAATACTGATAACTTTGCATGCTGTGCTTTTGATTTCTCTTTAGTATTCAAGTCTGTCACTAGTTTAAGTCAATAAAAATGGAAGATTAGTAGCTTGAGCTGGGGTAAATTGTATTCTCCTCTTACTGCAAGGGAAAAGGATTGAGTCAAAGGGTCAGGCTACTTCAGCTACCTGGCCAGAAAACCAGCAGTCACTTGAGCAAAGTTAGGCAATTCCTCTAAACTTACAGCTAAAATCAGAGGCTGGAGTGATGTAACTTGGGGGCAAATCAGTGCCTCCTCTGCCCACCCCCCAACACACACCTTCAGCTCCTAGCAAAGCCTGCTTCGGTGCCTGGCACAGCTCGGAGGAGCCTTCTCGCTGTGCGGAAGCCAGCGGGACATCGAAACTCCGGTACTCAAGGAAGAAACAATTGTGGCTTCTCCACACTCAACTGCAGTATTTCAACTATTTTAAAAATTAAGGCTTGGTTCTGTCGGGAAATGGCTGATAGCTCTTCTGACACATTGTCCCCTCGCTAAACACAAATTTTCAAAGGAATTGATATATGAGCAGTCTGTATTGTCGTACAAAGTAAATAACTGGATGCAGTCTTTCTCTTTTGGTGTTTCTTGCTTTATGGTTTCTTTCCTCTCCTACTACTGCCTACTAACTCCTTGAATTTCTATGTATCTACAATCAAAGGGTGGTTACTCTAGACGAAAAGAAAAGATGATGATAAATGAGAAGCAGCAAAGCTAGGAAGCATTCAGTGTGTATGCAAAGGTAAATTCACATGGCCACATTTCTTTGTATTTTCTGGTTTTTACTGCATGAACTAACACATTGGTATTTTGCCATTGTTCCTGCTGGAGCTTTTTATTCTCCTTAAAGTTAAGCAGACAAGGCACATATGTATATATTGGGACTGATTCTCATCTCCATCATGGTCCCACCACCCCAAGAGGGCAGGAGGTGGGAGTCTAAGAACTGTAATAAATTCTGGTTTATGACAAAGGTAGGTAGGTAAAACTCAGTTCTTCCAGAAAAGAAGATACACTTTTTTTGTTTAATTTGATACAATTCACAATTGTCAGCTTACTTAAAAAGAAACACATTACAACCAGGCAGGCCTTGGACATCTATCAGAACTTTGCATCTGTTAGGGTGTGGTACCTCGATATTTCACTATTTTGATTCAAACTGTATAGCAGCCAAATTTCTGGCAAGAAAGCCCAAGATACGCATGCCGAAATGCATGCAACTCTATCAGTACATGCATAAGGGGTCACAAGAGTTACACAAAACAGATGGTTCTTCCCAAGGCAGGGGCAAGGGTGCTCTCATCCGTTTGGAGCTGAGAGTCTCCGTAACTACCAACACTGTTTTTGTAAATGTACCTTGTGACTCCTTACAGCAGTTCTTGGAAAATGCAATTTTTATTCTTCTTGTCCTTTCCTAAATTAAATAACTTAATAAGCTGAACTGCACAATTGTTCAAAAAATGGCTGCTTTCTCAGGAGAAGCAGAAAGAAAAGAAAAAAAGAAGGAAAAAAAGAAAAGAAGCTGCGCTCACCACCAAAACTGATGATTTTGTTATTAGAAAACACAACTGGGATGGCACAGAGGCCAAAGATGAGGTATGCTGAGAAGTAATTATACCACAACCCTACCCCAAACATTACTGCAGAAGAGGGATGAGGCAGGCACAGGGAGAGCACCAGGCACCCGTGTTGATACAAGCTGAGTCCAAAAGGTAACATTGCTTCTTGCATTAACATATTCTTTTGAATCGTGTTTGTATGCCAGTATAGTTAGCTACATTTGTACAAAACGTGCTACCATCACCAAGAGTAGTTGTTAAAATATTTTTATCCCTTCACAGACAGAAAAAGAGAAAGTTCTTTCATACAGAATAAAAAACATGAATAAATATTTAACTCTTTTACTGGAACAGCCATATGCGACTGTGAAATACATTTAAGACTAAGAAACCTTTATAATGGAATGTGTATGGAAAACAACAATAATAATTAAAGAGCAAGGCACAGCACATCTAATGGAGTCAATCTGAATTGTACAAATATGTTTTAACTTGATTTAACATAGTTTTAAAGTCAATGGTACATTTATAAAATAACAAGCCTTAGAGGTATACACTCTATGTACATCCTATTAAATTTATTCCCCATTAAAAAAAAAAAAAAAGCTTATTCATGATTGTACATAACAATCACCAATATCAACTTTTCCCTCCCATTCTTCTTATAATTTCCTCGTACAGGTAATGGACTTCCACCAGTTTCTGCTGACCCTCCCACTAGTCTTTCAAAGCAAACTTGAAAACATTGGGAAAAAATCTCCAAAGACTCTAAAAGCACAACAGTCATTAGCAGAACAAACCCACATGGGTGAACATTCCAATCACAGATTCTCCACTTAGAGGGGTCCAGTATCTCAGATCATTGACTAAGAATCAAATAGGCAACTTTTATGAATGATACTAAATAAAGATTTATTATCTACTAATGTTTACCACAGCTGAGAAGAGGTTGTTTAGCTTTAATCAACAAAAGCTGAATAAAACCTTTCTGAAAGCACAGTGAGTAAAACTGACCCACAGTGTGACAAGAAATAGGAAAGTCCACTGATCTGCTCTATTTTCACTTAAGCTTCAAATCAGAGTGGACGTAGGGCGCAGACTTGTGCCTCTGCAGACGCAGAGATTTTATTCACTATGATTATAGTGTATTCTATTAAAATCCTGAATGAAGACATGTTTCCCAAAGCTCTGGCTTACTAAGAGCTCTGGGAGAAGGATGAACGACAGCGTCAAACCTCATCAGCCCCGAAAGGAAGAATACCAACAACTTGTCTAACCTGTAGATCAGAAGTTGCAGGATTCACTTGAATTAATACAATTTGAATCTCAGCATTTCTTTAACAACCTGCTCAATTTAAGCAACTTTCAGGGATGGAGAACTAACCCACTGTAACATTTAGTAGGTTGCTCTACTGGTCAGTCACCTTCACTGTCAAAATATTTGCATAGATTTTATTTTCCCTCTGTAAAAATTAATTTCTTACTGCCTATTTTTATAGGTCTGAAGTTATTTTGGGCATACAGGCATGCCAACCCAATACCACTTGACTTTCAGCCTCTGTTTTATATTCTGAAAAATCTCCTAACCAGCAGGTCTTGCATCACTGATATGTTCTATGCAGAAACAAGGTGCAAATTCAAAACAAGCATTTAACATGAGAAAACTTCAGGCTGAGTAGGAAAGAATGCAGAATTACAAATTGGAATCTGGCCAGAGGGGAGAGGAAAGACAGAGAAACAAGCAAGTTAAGCTATGAGGTTTGGGGAGAAAAAAACCCACATGCAAACACTCCCACCTCCCACCCCAGTTCCCAGAAAATACAGTGTTTGCGTCTACGCTGGTGAATGCTATTTCTCCTTCTGCCTTACACATGTACCAGCCACAGCAAGTCGTTACTTAGGTGCTTTCAGAATTGCACCATAACCTAGTACTCACCATCACGCAACTTTGCCAGGCATGAACATTTCTACAGGCGAGTTGCTCTGGATAGTAAAAAGCAAAGGGTGGCTATAGGCAGCGGCTGCAAAGCCTGCTGCGGTGTGACCTATCCCCAGTGTTTACATGGGAAGGACTGAATGCCACAGAGCATACCCTCTGATTTAGGGTTGACTCAAAATATACCTTTCCCATGATTTTGGGAGCTGCAGCTATTTAAATTATCATCTTGAAATGTTGAACTCCTCACTTCCTCGTTTTAGCATTAAAACCAAAACAGCAACAAGATGACTGGGAAAAACATCCTTCACGTGGAGAGCGGGATGTCCCATGCCTCACCCATCATACTCCAACTCAGAGCAGGGATCCAGTACTGACCTTCATCCCCACACACAAACAGAAAACCCAAGCACAAGAGGGACAGCAAAAACCATCTGAAACTCCATCCAAACAATGGTATTTGGGGTACAAAGGAAGAGGACACAGCAGGGACAAAATGAAGTCCAGGGTGAAGGACTAGCCTGCAACACTACGAAGGCAAAGTCTCCCCCCTCCAAGTCCTTCTCTGGGGGATCACATCACACCTGTCCCTAGGACCAGTTCTCACCTCACCATATTAACTTAAATGGAGTTATCCTGACTTGCATGGATCAGAGATCAGAATACAGCTCTTCAAAATAAGTTTTATTTTATGTTTTCTTGTCTCATGTCAATGCCAATAAACAGGAAATACTTTGCTCTCAGATTCTCCTGGGACATGACACACTCCTTACATCAGACCAACTACTAGTAGGGAGTGACTGTTTGGCATGGGAAGGAACATCCGAATTTTCACTTCAGCTCTGTTACTTGGCTACCAAGAGAGAAGGATGAAGATTTAAAAAAGAAAGTAGGTAGAAACAACAGTTTGGGGGGAAGTTTAAACAAAACAAGGGGTCTACATGGAAAAAGTAACTCTTTCTACAAGTCTATGACAAAAAACAATGAAAGTTTCACATAACTCCATAGACCAAGAAAGAATGAATGTCTAGCTAGTCTATGATAGAGAATTTCCAATGTCTCAATACAATTCCATTTCATTATGGAAAAAATAAAAAAATTATTGAGGAGCATTTGAAATGGTTACCACTTTAAGGAAAGCGAGAAGGGCCACTAAGAGAGCTTCATTAAATGATGTTCTCTACACCACGCAGAGGCCCAAAGCATGGATAGAACTGGAAACCAGATTTTTATCAAATCATCTCTGGAGGAAGTAGATAACACAATTCAGAAAATGGGAGAAAGATTTGGGAGTGCTGTCAGCAGATTTAGGGAGAGGAAAGGGAAAGCAGACAACCAAAAAAAATATCCCGTGGGCACAGAAAGACTTCAAGAGCATGGAAAATATTTCCAAGTGCAGACCTAGAATTAGACAGAGAGAGAAGTGGAGAACTTTTCGCTCTAAGTGTCTTGCTTCACACAGGGCAAAAGGTGCATGTGTGGCTGAAATACAGGAACATCTGGACTCTGTTAAGTCTCAGTTATGCAAGCACTGATCATTTTAATTAACCAAGCTTTGAGAACAGTCAGAAGGACAAAGATTAATTATGAATAACACTTCTAAGAACACAAGGGCCCAGCCCACCCAGTAGCTTCATCAGCCTGATATATCAAGACTTGGTAGATCAGAAATGGTCTTAAAGGAACCACTTCTCATCCCCACAAGGATACTGTAAAGAAGAAGAGAAGTTACTGCATAAAAACTTTATAGGAAGTATAAAAATACACCTTCTATTACGCAGTAGCTTCATATAAACATATACGACTACAACCGTGCGCATATAACTCAGTCCTCAAAAAAAAAAAAAAATCTAGAATAAACCTTACATCAGGATCTATTTCCTGTTTGCTCAAATATTTTTCCCCATGCTGCTGCCCACCAACTTGCACCATCCTCACCCACGCGAAGCTCCCATGACTGTTTGCTCCGTGAGCCCCACGCTAGCACTTGCACAGCCAAGACCACTCCCAACCCTTCTCAGAAAGGTCCATGCTCTCCTAATGAGAACAACTCTCCCTTGAAGCAGAAATGGCTTCACTTACTGGAAAGACTTTTGCACCGTCTTTTCCAATTTTGGCCTGAATAAACTTCTTTTCATGGCTGCCTGGCCAAACATCTCAGGTCTTACATACATCATCTATGGTCTGACTGCTCACCTAAACTACCTAAAATGGCTAATTTTGTAACCTGCTTCTGACACTCACATCACAGGCCAGGAGGTGTTGAGCACTTGCAACCTCCTCCCTGAAGACAGATGAAAAGTTCAAACAAGAGCTTAGTCTAAGACCAGCCCTTCTCAGGATTTATTTCCGCAGTAGTGTGCATCTCCATATGCATTTTAAATTGAGTTTTCAGCAGAGACACCATTTTCCCAATCCTCTCAATGTTTCACGCTGCTGTTTTCAGTAGTTTTGCGGTCTACCTCTCTATTTCACTCCATCATCAGGGAATAGGGGACCATTTTCTGCAGTGAAATTGTTTCATCCAACATCCATTCGTACCTACAAGATCACAAATATGTATGTAAATATGACAAAGAGCAGAGCTACCCCTATACCTACTTGCATGTTGCCGTTCACACTCTGGCCTTTGTTTCTAAACGAGCATCAGTTTTGCTACTCCGCTTTGTTCTCCAATGTTTTTGTTAACCAGTACATAAACATGGTGCCAATGCATTACACCGCTTTGCTATCCAGCTATGGTGATGCAGTTTTGATGTTACCCATCACAGTTTTGCTTCACTGAAGTTGCGTTTAACACGCCATGAACAGAATCAGCTTGTGCATCACATCCTGCCTGCCTGGTAAAAGCCAGCGTACAGCTGCTGCTCTACACCGGCAAGCAGACCTCTGCCACCATGCCTTCAGGTTATTGCCATAAATGTGGGTTTATATCAGTAAACTAAAATTTAGGTTTTCTTCCAATATGGCATTATTATTATTATTATTATTCCAATATATTGACATCTAATTATTATGCCACTAAATGCATTTTGAGGGCAACTTTCACCTATTTGAATAATATTGCAAAAGAAGAACTTAAATATCTGTTCTGCTATAAACACATTTTTAATAGCATATTTTTTTAAAAAAAAAAAAACCACTTTTAAGTTGCTGAGGCAATAAAGCATGACACACAGAATGGACATAAAACAGAAGCAAAGCTCAAAGTATTATAACATTATAGATTTATAACAGTAGCATTCAGCCACAATAAATAGTAAAGCGCTTCTGAACAATACAGACCCATATCACTTACAAGATTAACACAAAGGTTTTTGTCAGATAAAAGTACTTTAGAAAGTTCATACATGTGATATTTTCTCCCATGTTACACATTAAAAAAATCAAGATATTCACGCACAATAAAATATTAAAACAATAGTGGCTTTGCACATCGTAGAAGCCTGCGCTTATAAGGAATTGTCTGACCAGCAGCAGCAAGTCTGTGTGCTCTAGTTAATACATTGCAGAGCCACACAAATGAAAAGAGTTTCCCCAGCTTTCAAGGTGCCCTTGCCTTATTTTGGGGGGCAAGGAGATCATGTGCCTTCCCAGGTTGCCTGGACCACCAAGGCCCAGGCTTCCCGAGGATTACAGCCATTGCAGCCGCACAGCAAAACAGCAATTGGCAGCAATCGCTGGAGAAAGGGCAGGTTTTTTGAAGGATGGTCAGAGGCAAACCATGCAGGAATGTGAGAGGGCAACTGTCCTTGACATTTGCAAACTGGCAAGCGCTGTACAGCAGCGTCCAGGCTGCAAACATAGAATACATTTAGGTACTGCAGCTAGAGTTTAGCAGTTGTTCTCCATTTAGTTATTCACAACTCAATGTCTTTAAATAAACACTTTTAAGAACTACAAACGTACCAATAAGCATGACCAGCTCTTAGAAGAAACCAATCATCCTTCAAGTACCCTATGGCTAATGTTTTACCCTGGACGCCGGCTTCCCCTCATAAAAGTAATCTGACTTCCAAGTATTTAAAAAATGATGACTCAATTTCAAGAGAGATAAGGCTGGTTTACAAGGAAATTATGAAATTTAAATGTTTGTGCATGTGTGTGTACATTTATACCTGCACACATTAGAATCACTGTGCACGCACACATGCACAAACACGTGGGGCTCAGAAGTCTGCACATTTGCCTTCCCATTTCTGAGTTTTTGTGAGCAACTGGGACATGACTTCAAACTTCTCTTAGAGTTAAAAAACTAAATTAAAAAAAAAAAAAAAGACGCAGATGTACAGAAAGGAAAGGAAAGTATGAGTTTCACCTAAACACATGACTCCAAGAACTAAAGCTTTCACATTAAATATCATATAACTCACGATATAAGTTACCAGCGCTGCAATGAGATAAACCATTTTCTCAGTTTTCGTCATTAGCAGATACGTTCCCCAAATTGGGATGGATCAAATTATACTGATAATCGCACTTCAAACTAAGTACATGCTTTGACTTGGCAATACTGTAGTACAGAAAAAGCGGGGGGGGGGGAAATAGTTATCCCTCAGAAAGTTACCCCTGCTGGGATTTAGCATACCCATAATTTTATTGCCCTAAGCCTCTACCGAAAAGTTCCTCACTAGCATGGGAAGGGGTAGAAGACAATAAAAAACAGAGAACTGAAGTAGGTTAACAAGTGCTAGCAAACATTATCCATTTAAACTGCTAATGGCAAGCTCTGCTGTTATATTTTTATCATTGCTTTTCTGCAAATTACTTTTATCAGTGATAATTTAGCTTTTATTTCATTATCTGGCACAGCAGACAAAAGGAAAACAGATTTGTTTTACTGCAGCTCCAGCACTTGCTCTGTCCATTAACATTGACAGATGAAGGTAAATTAAAGCTCTTAGACCACATTTTCAGCATTTGTGGTACTGAAACCTCTGTATCTAACGAATATGTTTCTAAAGGAGAACAGAGTGCATGCTAATTCTTTTATTCTCTCCACACAGTTAATGGAAGTTTTCATATTTTCATTTTTCATATTTTTCCCATTCAGTTCTATCTGCCTCTAAAAACATCCCAGGGTAATCAGCGAGAATCGGTATTTTAAAGAAGGAAATCACTACATTTCAGTCAGGCGAAGAGTGAAATAGCACTTTCCTTCCTTCCAGGTTTCTTAAGACCACAAAACCACAGAGAAGTTGTGTTTGATTAAAATATTAAATATGCACAAAGAACCCTTGGAGGATGTTACGTTGTTCTAATGTTCCTCTTCATCCTTTTTTTAGGCATGTTTTCAGTTATTCTGCTTACTTCAGTAGAGGTGAACAGATTGCTTTATAACTTTAATCTAAAATAATAAACTTATTTATAGAAGTTAATGTAACTACACAGCTGTTCTGGGCAAATGGTGGCCTTTCCACTTAAGCGATAGTATAATGGCTTTGATTACAAACAATCTTACAAGAAAAACAACAAAATATTATTGACTGCTCTAAAAGTGCAACAGTCATTAGTAATAGCCATTTTCCTAACTAATAAAGTCACTTTTGTTGTTGCATAGAATATCCTTTCACCTTTACTTAACAAAAAAGCTGTATTAGAAAACCAGAATTTCAAAGTCTGAACTGACAGTCAGATGTTCTGGCTTGCTTCAAAGACTGCCTGTGCTATCATTAAAAAAAAAAAAAAAAAAGATAAAAGATTCTTTAATTCTATATATTTGGGATAGTTTTAATTTGTGATATACAAACCACATAAAAGAGTTCTTTCTCAAAGGCAACAAATAATGTCATTACTGGTTGTTCAGTCTGAAATTGCCACCACAACCCAAGCATAAACATTTATTAACATACAATGCAAAATTAAAAGCTAGTGATAAAGTATTTCAAAGAAAGAATATTCTGCTTTGTAAAAGCAAAATTAAAGAGTTCTGCTACCATAATTTCCTTAAGGACTATTCACTTCTGTGGCCAATTACCCACTGATACTGTCAAATGCCATTTCATTTTCTAATAAAAACTTTGTTTTTCTTAGAATAAGTTTTTTTAAAACCTGAAATAAATTTAGTTTAGTTTTTATGTCCCTTCAGCAATCATTACACGACCAATTACAAGCAAATTTTATCGCTGGGGTAGGTCACATTGATGAAAATAGATTAATATTAAAGCACATGGAAATTTGGAAGAGCGAGAAAATACTTCTTGAACTACCACCAATGCAATTTCAAAGCACAAATATGAATATAATATAATCATTTCCTTACAAGCAGGCTTGGCTACAGGGCTTCCAAAGTAATGATAAAAATGAAGTCACAGAGAACATATTTTAAGAGGACCTTTACTGAGATGGGGGAGGAGGAAGAACATAGTAGTTGAATATTTTTAACTAGCTTTCCACAGATGAGTCTAAATCAAGCTCTTACGATTTCTCCCTATCATAACCCACTACAGAGGTCAGAGGTTGAAGCTTTCCCAGAGGTTCACTGTGCATAACAAACATTAAAAGTTCCCCAAATTTAGTTTATATTGGGCAGGCAAAAGCATGAAATCTCCACGTTTTCGATTACTTTCTTTATTCGTGCCTGCAAAAGTTAGTGCTTCTTACACTCTTTAAAACATTCTGTGAAAGGATGACAAAACAAATCCTTCACTGCAAACATATAGACATTTTGTCATAAACGTTGTATTTTTTCTAATGTATTAAAATTATTAGTGATCTATTATTAAGCATTACAAAGGGACTTGGGGGTGCTCACTTTTTTTGTTTCCTTTTGAGCAGAGATCCAATAAATAATTTGAGATTATGAGCTCTGCAAACTGGACTGAAAGAGCAAGTTCAATACCCTACTGCTAACCCGGCGGTATCCGGGGGACGTACAGTCAGCGGGAGCTTCACCACTCTGCCAAAGCTGAAGCCTTGGGCTCTTATGCTGCGCATTTGACCTGTATTCTATTCCATGTCTATGATTTATCTTAAAACAACAGCAGGGACATTGGTAGGAGGGGGAAGGTTGTTGAATGAGTGTGCTGAACTCTCTAGGAAATCGTCATTCCAACTGCAGTTAGGACTCGCTCTTCTAAAACTGTCTCCTATCGACTGATAAAATAATAATAATTAAAAAAACTCAACAAAAATCTCTTTTCCTTGAACTTTTTGAAACACTTCAGAAAAATAAAAGAGCTAATATACTGGAGATTGTTCCAGAAGGAGCTACCAACACAACCAAAAAGGCATAGAAAAACTAACAAGTTTCACGAGACATTGTCGTCATCAGCAAACTCAATTTAAGGAGATTTTTCTGCCTCAAGCTGTTCATACAGCACTGGGGAAGAACAAAGGAAAACGAATGATGCCGTTGCACATACTGCACAGCCCGAGCAGGATTAGGGAAGAGTCGGAGGGCCAGAGGACACAAGTCTCTTGCTCCACCAGCCGCCCCGTCTCCACACGCATCGCCTGCGACATTTGCTGTGGGCACGTAGATGCTGCAGAAGCCATTGTCAAACACTTGAAGGTTAAAGTCTTCACAACACAATGCAAATGAGTATTTAGCTTCAGTTGGTTTTGTGAATATAGTCAGTACCTGTAAACCTATCCTTTTCACACTCAGGTGATCTTTGACATTACTGTGCCCTACAAATATCCACAACTTGTTTGGCACATGATGATGTTTCAAAAACAAGAACAGCATTGTAATTATGGTTTTGCTTTGTATATAAGTAGTAGTAACCACAAAATATATTTAAGGCTATTTGCTGTATATGCAATTCTATCTAGCACATAAACATCCCTCTCCTAACCAGAGCCTATTTCCCTGCACTAGCTACCCTTCTGCCCCCCGCCCCCGCCCCCCGCCAAGCTTTTTGGAGCACACACCACCATCTCCTCTCCCCATCACTCCCTGCCTACACCAGCACTCTCCTGTCTGTCAGTGCCTCACTCCTCCTGCAATATCTTACAAGTCTCCACCACAGACTTTACACTTTCTAAGAAACAACAGATGTACAGAAGAGTCTCAGCATCAGCATATGCTAAATGCCCTCAGTTCCTCAGTAAAGTCACCCTACAGGAAGCAAATGCAAATTACTGCCTTCAATACACAAGGCACAGTCCTGGAGACTTTGTTATTAAATCATTAACCTTCATCTTTCATTTTACCTATGTTTCCAGTATTCAAATGTTGCTTGAAATAGACTACATTACTATTTCCCCACACGCCAATTTGTTACCAAGTATTTCACTCCATTGACTGAACAGTGACAAACAAATGAGAGCATCAATTTTTAAGCAACAAGAAAGAAGTTCAATAATCACTGCAAAAGTTAACAACAGAGTTCCCATTGCAAAAAACCTGTTTGTTCATGATTCCTATTCAATCCCTAAAACAAGACTTTCAAAGAAACCTAAATGCTGTTTTCTCTGCCTTCCAAGGCTATAACTCTGCACTCTACTGATGCTCCAGTTTATCGGGAGATGATGCTAGCCATGACCAAGTTAGACCAAGCCTAGAGTTGTGCTAAGGATGTGTAAAATGTGCTTTGCTGTGGAAAAAAATACATGTAATTTGGAGAAAAGATGGAATAACTGGTATAGAATAATGATGGTTGCTAGTAGCAAATGTTTATTTTCCTGCAAAACAAACAAAGCAGAGGCAACAAAAATACTTATTTTGTTAGAGCCCTTATTAACCATTAGAGTAAAAGTTGATTCATACACATATTAACAATAGATATACAACGATGAGGATGTCTGCTCAAAAAGCACGTATGGCCACTGAAATCAGCAGAAGAATTTTTTGCTGACAATTTGAATAGAGTGAAAGTAAAGCTGGTTTGCCCCTTCTTCAACCCTTTCTTGGGGTATCCTTGTTTACAGAGGAATACACAGGAACAGCCCTGGTGGGCCAGGGGAGAGGTTGATGTAGCCCAGTATCCTCCCATCAGCCCATTTTGATCAGCAAATGCCTAGAGAAGGACACAAAGCAGAGCAACGCTTCTCCAAAACGTTCTCCCAGTCGCCACACTTTTGTCCATAGACCCTCACCTGAGCACCATCCCCAAGAAAATCGGTTCAGGCAGTGGCTACAGACACTTTTGTTGGCTGAAGTCCAACATATACCCAAGCCTCAGCAAAACCCATTGAAACTGCATGCTGTGGTAGGCCAGCATGACACTCGGACCTGAAACTGCTCATCAGTTTTCTTCACAGCTCATGGTCCCGTCCTGCCAGCCCTCCCATGTAGCAGGTAGCCTATGGCAGTCTCCTCGGGAGAAATTCATGCTGGTGAACAGGGCTCTGCAGAAAGGACAGAGCCCCCGTGTCCCTTCCCAGCCCCCAGGCAGCATTGGTGCTGCATACACCACCTCTACCCAAAAGACAACCTCGCCAAGCCTGCAGGAGCACCAGGAAAGGGTACCTCTTGACCTTGGGTAAAGCTCCCATTGCATCAAACTTTTCTTTGCCTTTGTTTCAAAAATGTTCCCATCCTTACTTACTAAAGGAAACAGAAATTGATAATTTTGTTGTTGTTGTTCAGAGAAACTGAAGTGTGAAAACTGTGTAAGATGTCCTTGTTCTTTCTGGGACTTCTGTGCTGACATTTCAAAAAGGTGTGTTTTCATAATTTTTATTCCGCTCCTCCCCCTCCAATCATTCCTTAACGCTTTGAAAAACGCAAACAAAAACCAATGCACCATAAGCAACGGTAACATTTACTATTCACTTCTGCTTCATCTGGCAGATCTAACCACCAGAGAGCTTTTCAGATCTCTATTTTTTTGTAGTATGGCTAAGATTACACTTCCTCACCATAGCATATGCTGGGTTTTAATGTTAATTTTACAGTTCTTTCATTTCACTTTTTCAAACCACATCCATTTAAGCTTTTTAAGCATACTTAAAATATACAGATGTACTAATTGTTGTTATTAGACCTATCCTCTAAGAGGCTAAATAAACTGAATTACCACTTCAGACAGTTGGAGAAGCTGTTCCAAAACTCCTGAGGTCCTCAGTACTTAGCAAGACCGGATTTTATAGTATACAATAAAATTGTTACTACACACCTACAGCATTCCCTCATGTGCACAGCTCCCTAATTACAGCATACAAGTCACAATATTGCATGAGACACAGCGCACTTTGCGGTGACGTCACAAGTTTGGCTTTCCCTGCTGACAGACTACAGCCTCTGGGTAAGTTTCGTTAAAAAAACTAAAATGATAAGAAGAAAATAAAGTATGTATCAGCAACTCTCTCTCAACAGTGATACCTGTATGAGGAGTATCTAAATAAAGTCAGGGGTGTATGCTGTTCCCCTCTGCACCACACCTGTGAAGAGGTTTACAGATGTCGCCCACTTTGCCAGCTGCAGAACGCAGTTCGTGAAAAACACTTTGATGCTCTTTGGCACCATAAGCATAACCCCATTTCTGGTGTTTCCAGTTAGTCTTTACACAGTCTTTTCCTTAGATGAGAACTTTATTCTTGCTCCTCTAAAAGTTCAGCCTGAGAAACACTGAGCAAGATCTTCAGCATCAGGAAAGGGCTGAAAACACCCAGCATTAGGCAAGCTGCTCCCTTCTGCCTTTATCTGTGAGCACAGGCACTTTGAAAGTGTGTATCTGCCCTAACACGTCCTTCAGAGGAGAGCAGTATCTCACCACACCAAAACCCAAGGGACAGAGGCTGCTATACCCCTCAGAGATACCCATCACTCCCCTCCTGCGGTGAGACGCATGTGGATTGGCGATCAGCGTCCTTAACGTGAGCTCGAGACGTGGCCATGTACTCAGCCACGCAAGAGGTGCAGGGTGTTCCCCGGCTTCAAAAGTAGATTACTGCGTACAGCTACGCGCTTGTTTACTTGACCGAGATCCATATTTAGCCATGCATACAAGTGCACAATCCCAAACTGTTTATTCATACAAAACTCCCACTGAACGCAGCAGGTATATGTCTGCCTGTGCAGCTGAGGATTAAACCCTTAAATCTTCTGCAGCATCCATTTGCACATTTCTAAATAATCAAAGGGAAAAAAAAGCAGGAAGAACATGTCCATGCGACCATGGACCTCTCCAACACTCAGCTACGTTTGGATTCAGAGAGCACGTGTGCCTCTCTAACATTGCCCATACACGTACTAAGGCTCAGCCCATCTGTTTTGAACAAGAGTTTCTAAACCTTGTTGTTCTATATGCTGAGTAAATTTCCAGCTCTCTGACTTTATAAGCCAAAACATTTTTTCTGAAATCTTTTAAAACTGCTCAGATGATTTACACAGGTCGGACAAATACTATTTAAAAGAAACAGACTCTTGGGTCCTAAAATTTCTCGCTAACTGCTTCCATTCAGAGGGGAAATCCCTCTTTATTGACCGTGAACTGTTTGCTAGCTGGCTAATCGATGCTCAACCCAACACCTTTACACTTCTTCCTTAATCTTAGTGCCAACCCAGCATCAGTCTAGTTTTACCAAGCAACTCATATTTGCATGGCTTATCCAGGACTCCAAATCCATCAGTGAGAAGCACGCTTGGTAGCGGCACATAAAGTGGCTTCTCCATCACCGTTTAAAATGAACCTGGTTTATTTGGCATCCATGCTGCTAGAGTTGTAAGGTGAAGCCCTACTAGGAACTCTGGCTTTGCATCCATCTGCCAAAAATGCAGTATATTTAATACACGCCCCTCAGAAGTGTTTGTATTCACCATACTAAAAAAATTGGTCTGCGAGATGTCAGTAGTATCACCACGATATTACTTTGACAATTTTCCAACCACTATATTAGCTAGACTGTAGTCATTAAAATGTTTATCCTAAGAATACAAGGTAATAAACCACTTTCAAATGACCAGAATAGCTGCCTCATAACACACATTAACCAGTAAAAGTGTATTTTCCATTAAATTAATCGGATTAATAGACAGTGCTGCAAGAAGTCACATGTAGGTAGCATGAACTTTTTGATGTCAAAGTTACTATGACAACTGGATAACCTGAATTCATGGAAGAGATGACGACATGAGATGATTTAAACAAAATCCCACATAACTGTGATGACTAAGTCAATTCTAATGCTTTCCCTTAAAATGATCCTTCCGTTTCTTCACAGCAGATAGCATTTAACTGAAAGATCATACAAGATCTGAGACCTATTAACACACAAATCAGTGCAGTCTATTGAGTAAGTTTACAAACATACCAAAGTGACCATTTTGTAATCTCCAGTCTTCAGCTTTTCAAAACCATGCCAGGAATGAGGTTGCCAAAGAACACGAGTAACAGTTTGAAAACCGCATTTAAAAGAGGGTCCTAGAAAGCATCATGTTAGACAAGGGTCTTTCTGAAAATGAGTTACTGACAAAGCTCTGTAATTACACACAGTGTTCTAGGTATAAATACATGTGCAAACACAAATATTTGAAAAATAATCAGTATAAATGCAGTTACATGGCACAAACTGCTAGGAAATTCACTTCCAAAACATACATACAAATAATCCAGGCTAATAAATGGTAAACATTAATAAATACACTTGTTTCAACAGTAATGCAGAATTAATACATATTTTAATAGCAAACAATTGCAGAAGGAAGTTGTGCAGAAGCATTAAAAATCAGCAGAATGAAAAGACTATTTTCTCAAATGCCTTGACTTGCTATTCTTATCTTTAAATTAATACTCCGGATACCTGGAGCATGTTTCAAGGCATATGTAAGGACTTTTAACCAAGCGACTATAGCAATAATGAGAATTTCACAGTGGTCTGAAAACATGCTCATTCATTGATATACCGCCCACACTGCTGCCTCCCCCCTGCTTAATTAACGCCTATATTTGTTACAGAAATTAGAGCAACAGCGGTGCATATTTCAAAGGCGCAATCAATCCGAAGTCGTGCCTCGCGCTTATCTCATCACGAGGCTGTGGCAGTCAACTTGATTGCCTTCAGACATGTCGGCATCGCCATACGCCCCCGCCGCCGGCGGGTTCCCCGTGGAAGGGTGCTTCCATCGGCGTCACCGCCGGGACGCCTCCTGCCACTGACATGGCTCGGCCGCACGTTTGCAGGATCGGCCTTTTTAAAAGTCAACTGTATAAACTGGGCAGTGACCAGATCAAGCCGCAGTTATACAAGAAGCAAGGAAATATTATGCAAGACCACAGGAAGTCAGAGGAGACAGCATTCTGGGCAGGCCTGGCAAGGAGTCTGTGTGAACTCCAGCTAACAAGCAAAGCTCGGTCATTGGCGCCAAATTCAGCAGAGAACATTCCCAGTGCTGCAAAGGATAACACTCCCCATGTTTTTGCCAGTGGGCTACGTTCCAGGACGCCATGTACCTGATGAAATGCAGATAAACCCAGGTCTTATTTTTCGCCAAGTCTTCACTTATTTTTAAAATTTGGACCATATTTTTGTCCAACATTTGTTAGAAGTGGCAAATGGTTTGTTTTCATGGCTTTGCTAATAGACCACTTGTTCTTACACTCCCTGTAATTTCAACTACAATAAGTGACCTACAAAGAAAACGCTTGGCAGAAGCCTCATTTTTTCCACACATCTTGCCCATCTCTACCTCAAGGCACTCTGCTAATAGGATATGTGAGGGTTATGGATTCCTTTTCCCGTGGCATTTTGGAATGACCACTGCAAGTGGACTTGATGCAAAGAGATCACACCCACCTCACACACAACTATAACTATTTTAATCCAGTTCCATGCAGAAAGTAATTGGGGTTTTTTGCATTTTTGAAAACTGCCTCATCCAGGTTCTACCTGGAGAAGACATCCCTTAAAATGCAGCAAACTTTGTTCCCAAAATGGCTGAATTTTTTTTTTTTTAATCTGGCAATTGTTCATCATCTAGCAATAGGCGAGTTCAGAAAAGTTTTATGCTTTGTTCTAAAATTCACCTCTGAAACACCAATGACAAAAGGTTGGAGGTGGGAATCCATTTTGAGGTTCACACACTGCCAAATAAGAAGAGCAGCATGCAAAGTCTTACACAACACAAAACAATTACCAATTGTGATGAGTGTAGACAAAGCATTCTCAAGAGAATCTACTTTATGTTTGTAATCACCCTCAAAAAACACACAATAGCGCTCTCCTTCCAGCGAATACATAATACAAACAAAAACCAAACAGTAGTACTGCCTCGGCTGGGGGAAGTAATTCTGAGAAGTATAATAGGTCTCCAGTAGACACCGATTGCCAACATCAATGAACCGATTTTAAAAGTTTTCATCATTACCATTGCTTACGGGAATGACAAACATATGCAACTCAAAAGACATTCTAGTCTTCCCCACAGTTCGCACATGAAAGGGTTCCCATAACCTATGACTTTTGCAAAAATAATTAAACGAGCACCGCAGCAACACAGGAAAGTGAAAATGTTAGTGGTGACAATGCCTTCATTGTTACTGCCAGTATAACAATACCCAAAATTAGTCATGAACCTGATGACCAACACCAAACGTGCACACAGTTGGACCTCTCCAACCAAAACAGACCTTTCCACAGCCACATACAGAGTTATAGCTGTTCAGAAGTGCAGTTGTTTCTCCAGTTGAAGACAGCAATTCCTGTCCAACAGAAAGAAGTCCAGCTGCACTTCTCGGGGCCTACACCGGTGGTTTTAACGTGGTCAGTCTAAAACATCTCGCAGTATTAGTATTAATCATACTTGTGCAGCAGTTTCTTCATCCAAAACCAGTAAGGTCTAAGCACACTGAAACACCTGGAAATGCCCAGACTAAGGAAAAACTTTGTATTTATTTCTACCAAACAGTAAGGCAAACATCTCATGGTGAGTTTTTAAAACGCCACAAGGGTTAACTAGTGAACAATGCTACAAAAAGAACAATTTCTGTCAGGAATGGAGACAGAGACACACTTTTAACAGCATAAGCCTTGATTGTGTAAGCTAGAAGATGATAGTTCTTCTAAGCACTGTCTCATCTTCTATTAAAAGTAAATCTTCTATTAGAATTTCTTTTGATGACTGCATTTCCCAGTAGTTCACTCAGCCAAAATCCTTCTCTGAACTTCCCATATGCAATTCATATTCAGCTACAACAAACTATAATATACCAACCATCACAAGCAATAAAGCTTTTACTTTCTCCAGGGTGGAGGGGGAGGTGTTTTGACTCTCAATAGCTAGTATATCTCTAGATTGAAGCCTTCTCTTTATTTTCCTTTCGTACAGTAATTTCATATTCCACAGCCTCACTGTATGTCCTGCAACAACTCCTGGTATGTAAGCAGACTAAATACTTTCAAAACAGAGTTTACTGAAACAGATTTGCCCAGCAAATATTTCCTTCTTGCAACTTTGTAAATCAGAATTTACTTCCTACACAAGTAACAGTATAACAACAGGTACTTGCTCTGCTTTCCTCATACCTTACTAAGTGTTTGACCATGTCATTTGCTTAATCCACCAGCTAATAGAAGCAGCACCCAAGTGGAACGATCATGAAATCCCTTTTTAAGAGGGATAAAGGTTCACATTACACACAGTTTATATCATATTTCCCTCAAAGGTATTTTCACAAAGCAGTACCCAGAAGTCTCAGGCAGGAACTGAACCCCATTTTGATAAAAGTTCTAGACATATTATTAGACTTCAAAGATTTTGGAGCTGGAGTTATTTTGGTACAAAAGCCAGAGCATTCAATCTGTTAAGCAAGGTACAAACAGAAACTAAGAAACCCAACCAACAGGAGCACACAGCTCAATGTACAAATGACTCGCTAGGCTCATTCCACAGTTGTAACATACTCAAAATGCGATACAACATGAAATCATTTTATCCTTCGACTATATTGATCACATCAACTCCCTCCAAAGGAACACTCTATAATGCCTTCATGTTGGCATGATTTCTTCTTAAAGGTTTTAACAGGTCAGGCTGCAGACACCCTTCCTCTTTCAGCTTGGTCTTTAGGTGGACCTCTGCTCCACATTAGCCATCGCCACACCTGAAATCCTCACCATGACCTGCAATGCAGACTTTGGTCCCTGCTCATTTTATTCCCCAGGTTGGAAGAGCACTGAAAAGTCACTACTTTTTGAATAAGCACCATTTGCTGTCATTCGCCTCCTTTAAAATAAATAATAATAATAAAAAAAAAGTCAGAGAGCAATAGTGCTGGTCACCGCAGTTTGTTGCTTCATGCTTGCTTTTAGAGAAGCTGAAATTTAGTTACACCGCGTTTATGGTGGCATTCAGGTTTGGGGGGTGGGGGATGTTGTCCTAAGACTTGGCAGGCAAAGGGAAAGGAGCAGTGCTATACAGATAACACGGCCTCTTGCATTATCTTCTTCAGGGCCTGTGTGTACAGTATGCAAGCTGCCAACAAAAGCCTTTATAAAATATTAGGCTCTTCTCAATGTCTTTTCTTCACACTGAAGAACATCTCTTCTCCCTCTTCAGGTCTGCCCTGCCACCTGTACACAGGAGAAGCCCTGAAGCGAACAGGCCTCAGTCCATGCGGTCTATGTGAAGCAGCTTGCGTACGCTAACCTCTAAACCCACGTCAGATTAACCCTGTAATTCAGCACTGCTTTCCTTTCTCACAGCTCTCAGTCCAAAGAAACTGGCTGAAACCCTACTGAACTCCCCATCTGCAGAAAAGACTGATTTTGGTGTGACGGTCAAATCCTCCTTTTTGTTCTTATTGCCCTGCGGGTTGCTCACCTGTCTGCTTCATGACAAATTCTGAAATAAGAAGGGGTTTTATCATCACTCGGACACTTTCAGGGCATTGCAATTCCCTGCCACCACCACCCCATCTCTTCAATTGCTCAGGGCATCTAAATTGCATGTGGATCTTATATGAGAGCAGGGCCAAATTCAAAGGTGAAGCAAACGAAGGCGTAGGTCACCCGTCAGCACCTGGGTGTAACCTACGTATTGAGGGATAATACGGAGTGGTGCAGTAAAGAAAACAATTAACCAGGCAATATAAGAAGAGCAAGAGATAATCAAACTCCTTCCATTTGACAACCCCCTGTTTAAGCATTTTCAAGTTAGGTTTATCACACAAACTTCTTGCCAACATTGCTACAGCATTGTGTTAGGCGTAGAAATAGAAAGTCCCTACTTTAAAAAGTTTACAGTCTAAATAAATAAGACACACAAAGGGTGGAAGGAAGGATATACTATCATCCCAGTTTTCCAGACTGGGGAGCGAGGATAATGATGGAGATCAGCCACCCTGTCCAGGCTACGCCACCAATGCAACGTCCCCAGTCCCCAGCCGGACAAAGAGCCAGGGCCGAGTGAGAAGGGCTTTTGGAGAGGGTGTGGAGGGGAAAGGCCATTGCTGAGGCCAGGAGCTGCTGTTCAGCAGCCAGGTCAAGCATCCAGACGCAGCTTTCACAGCCAGCTCTACTGAGAGCGGCGAACAAGCTCGAGACAGAATCCAAAATATGATTTTATTCAGCTTCACTGTGCTTTGGTCCAAGTCCTCATGCCAAAGAGGCTTTGTTCCGGCCAGCCGCACAGTTAAACAGAAGTAGGGTTGGGGGGTTTGTTTTTCTTAAATGGGCAATAATAGGTGTTTGGAAATAATGCGTGTTTTGAAACACCAGCATTAAGTTTCCCTCAAGATATCGGCACTTGCTTCTATTTAATTTTCAAGCCAGCACATTCCTAAGTGAACAAGATAGTCCCCTTTTGTGAATCATTTGGAACATAAATACAGCTTTGCTGTTACGTAAAAGCCAGTAGCAGTGTTAAGACAACTTGAGCATGGAAAGGACGTTCCCATAAAAACGTCCCTCTGATTCGTAATGGCAATAAACACATCCTTCAAATCATTTTCATGGGAAAAACCAAGAACTGGAATTATTAACAGTAACTGACAATCTTACAGCTGCAGCACATAAACAGCCCACCTGCAGCTGAGACAAGCTACGTTCCATCAGTCAAACAAGATATCTTCCTCCAAATCATGCATGTAAAAGTGCTGCGTTGAGCAATAAAATGGGTCACTCCCTCCAAATGTCTACCTTTTCTTAAAAACGCAAGTAATGCTATTTTGTTAAGACCAGGCATCATTATCTTGGCTAGATTGGGTACTGGTTTCCTCCTCTGAAAGCGAAGGTCACCTATCTCATGTGCATCCAACTCTCTGCATTCCCCAATGTACATAAGTCAGCTTAAAGGACGATGGGGAAACGGGTTGTCTGGGTCAATGCGGGGATACACTGGAAGAAGTAAACCAAGAACTACATTCATCATGGATTTCCTTTGCAACAGAGGCTCCCTTTAAGGAGAGATGGGAAAGCCCAGGGACAGCTAGAGCCAGTGGTAAGCAAAGCCCCACTGCTCCTCCAAAGACAGCTCCTCCGTCCTGGTGAGGGCAACATGCAGAGGCCATTCCCAAAGGCTCATCCCTTCCCAAAGGCTTTCCCCTTCCAAGAATTGGGCAAATGCAGCCTTCCCAGAAGAATCACCTGGCAAAAGCTCTACAGAAAAAATACAAGAAGTGTTTCCACCAATGTTCAATCTTCTCTCACGGGTTATGAAACACTCTGGAGGCAATTGAGTCCTTAGAAAAAAAATCCTGGAGTGGAGTATAGCTATAATTGGTCACTGGGTTTGTATTCTAAAGAAACACTGCCTAAGGAGCCGTGGCATGATACAGCCACTTAATGTTGAATTTCTTCTCACACATGTATGTATGATGCTGCCATTCCACACACATCATTCAAAAACCATTTTTGTTCTAAGCAAGCTCCGTATCAGCTCTCTGTCAATACTCTCCGTAATTACATAAGGCCAAAAATACTATCATTGCCATCTGCTGACGAGTATGTTATTTCATCATAATGCCATATAAAAGTCTAAGCAGGCACAACGACGCGTACAATCTCAGAAGATATTCTGGTATTTGCAACAGGTTTTAGACACAAACGGCACAACAGCTAGAAGTTTGGCACATTCCCAGCAAGGTTCTCCATTTACAAATGTAGAAACACAGAGAGGGGTGGGGTTTTTTTTAGCGTTTGTTAATGTCACAAAGATCTTTGAAGTATTGTGACAGCAAGTACCCAATAATACCAAGAATTTACTGGCAGAAAGGGTGATACAATTGTGAACGGACGACAGGGCTCGGAAGACCAACACCAACCACGAGAATGTCCCAAACACAATGACTGAATAGGGTTGCTTTGTAGTTTATCATACAAATGCAAGTGCGAATGACAACTGTGATACCAAGAGTTTAAGTACCTTTTTATGGCAGTAAAGACCTTAGATATGCTAATGGTTGAAACAAAATACAGGGAATGTTCTTTAAAGCGTACTTCCACCACCTTTATAAAAACTGCCTAATAATCATCCCACTTCATACTTCCTTCGGCTTGTTACCTAAGCAAATATTTATCTTACAAGGCCATGAATGTATCTTAAAGGAAAAATACTACGCAGTAACTTTGGAACACTATTAGATGACTTGCACCAAAATTTTCAGTTCTTAATAGATTTTCCACCTGTGAAGATTTAAAAAAGTTCATAAGGTGTCTGACACTATAAATTAGCAACAGCTTTCCCTTTTAAGAAAAGAAGAGCAATAGGGCATATTTTTTAGATTTCATGCAACTTATTCAGGCCATTGTATTGGCTTCTTAAACTGAAGTCATTCAGCAAATCACCTTCTGCGTACTTATATACTAAGGGACCCAGAAGCTGATTACCTAAAGAAAATGCATGTACTAGGCCAAAGGTGGATATCACCTGGGATCACTATATTTCAAGATATTATTGTATCTGTTACTTAAAGCAATAGCTTTCCTGGGAAAGACAAACATTTCTATCTTTCACCATAGGTAGGCAGGTTTTCAAGAACGTGACTCTGAAATTATCAGTCCTTTGAGAACAACCACGTTAGAAATTCTGCAACATGCTGTTTTCATGTCTCCCACGTTTTGACTTTCTTGTTTGTCATATCAGGAGCAAGTGATGTGGGCCAGGGGGTAGGGAGGGCCCTTATTGCTATGTTTTCAATTATACTACTGTCTTAAAAAAGCTGTTCACATAAGTAAAGCTAGAGAAGACCTTTGTCATCGTTGAGTCACACTTCCTGCCTAACCCAATCCAAAGATGTCTAAATATTTTCATCTGATCTGGTAACTTGTTTAAGCAATTGTAGTTTTTGAAAGACTGGGACTGCTTTGAGTTCAAGGCCTCAAGTGATGAGGGCTTTATGAGCAGCGTAAAAGGAATATCTAATATTTTGGTTTAGCACACAAACTTAAGAGAGTCTTCCTGAAAGGAAGACAGGAACTTGATTGAGGTCAAGCCACCAAACCAGATTCATATATGTGTCTTGTGGCTTTCAGTAAAACAAAGAAGATCTGGGAAAAAAAACAATTGAGTCAAACACCAGAAAAGAAAGGAAAAAACAACAACTTTACATTAAAAAGAGGCTAAAGATTACTTAAGTCTCATTTAAGTGAAATTTAAAACGTCCAATTTTAGATTAGCAATGTAGTGCAACACAGGAATTCAGAAAACTTATTAAAATGAAGCCAAATCTAAAATGTTTCAGCAGTCTCCAAATGTTTTGACAATTTCTCAATCACATCCCTTCATTTCAGTCTAACACTAGCTCTTGTTTCCCTCGTGCTCTGAAAAATTATTTTCCAAGAAAATATTTATTTTTATAGAAAATATTCACTCCACCAACTGCATCTGCAGCTCTTCCAATGCTCAGTAACCCATTGTTCAAAACTTGCACCTTATATCTTACCTTCATTTGCCTAACTCTAACCAAATGTATTTTGATATATTAGATAATGAGTAACAAATATTTACAGTAGATTAAGTTCCCATTTCAGTAGTTCCAAATAGTTTCTAAATGATCCTAGTAATCTTATTACACATATACCTTCAGACAAACTGCTTGCTATCAAGTACCATAAGTTACACCCACATGATTCATCCATTATGAGTTGCTCAGTTTCAAAAAAAAAAAAAACACAACACAACTCAACACACACAACTCTCCCATATCCCTTCTAATTTTAGCCTCTCCTTAGATAACACCATTTCCTGAAACAAAAAAAGAGGGACAGACTGCTCACACTCTTCTAGCTCCAAAATGTTATCTGCAAAAGTAGTCAAACGTACGTATTTCATATCCAAATATAAAGGGACGCTGCAGCGTTCCAGCTTTCTGTTCTGCCGGGGTTGTGGAGAAGGAGGTGAAAGCAACAGGGAATAAGTAATTTTTGGAAAAAAAACTTGAGGGAGACCACAGAGCACACTGTAGGACTCAGCACTGATGGCTTTTCCGTAGAAAAAGAAGAGTAGGGCAACCCACTAGAGCACGGGACCCAAGGCCAGGTGTGCACCATCACCCCACGTCCCCCACCGCTATGGCTCCAGCTTCCAGGGGCAGCCCCCACGCCAAAAGCAACAAGACAGCCAAGACATTAAACTGGTCATGGGCATGATAGCATGGAATGTGAGAAACGGTGTCTCAGTGGATGCATCGGTCATCGGTGTAACCCTCCCCGCAGCAGGAAAGAGCTAACAGCCATGCCAGGGCAAGAGCACCCAGCAGAAAGTCTTTTTTGTTTTTTGCAACTCAAAAAAACTTAGGGTAGGTTTGACACCAGCCCAGATCAATAAGAAATAGCATCATCTGCCCACCACCTATTTAATAAATACATCCTTCATTTTACAGATCTGAAGGACTGACGCAGATACTCATGGGGGAATCATCATTCGGTTAACCTCACCTTGGTACACTGTAAAATGAGCAATGCGTTTATAGAGCAAGTGGTGACCTAATCGCCACTACACCTAGTTGGGAAGAAATAGCTGAGGAGACATATTAGTTGCTGTGAGTTACCTGAAGATCACGGCGGGACAACAACTCTTAAGCTTACTGATGACATAGTACAAAACCCAAACAAATCCCAGCCAAATCCCGTAAATGGGCACAGCCTGGTTGTTCCTTCCATCACAGTCCTGCTGTACAGCCTGTCTGCATTCTGGTCTGGGGTTCTGATTCCTGTAGGTCAGAGCTGGGATTTAGGGACAGGCCTCAAGAAGTAGAGGCTGGAGGGGTAGCCAGACACGAGCAAGACACATTTTTAGACATGCGTTTACTTCTTCTGTATCTTGTTGGAAACACCAGTAAGTTGTTGAGATCTTTTCGGAAAACAGTCAGTTTGGTTCTACAGATACTCCACAAATATTTGAGATTAAAACATATGCTACTTAATGTTTGCTTGAAAGCAGATCACTATATGAATACATACACAGCAGAATGAAAAAGCATTTGTAACTTGGGGGACGGTTCAACATACTTGCATTAGGAATGAAAAATGCTAAGGAGCTGTATTATCCTGGTTCTGTCCCACTTGAGAGCAGAAACAAAACAAGAAAGCATTTTTTCCTCCTGCCCAGATACACAGAACTTGTTCATAAAGCCGCAATAAGCCAGTATTAATCACACACCCACAAATTAATATAAAGCATTTGTAAAGTTTCTGAATTTTTCAATCTTTTTGGAGGCAACACCCTAAACGTTTCCCTAATCAAAGAAAACTGCTGATTCCACATATTCGCACACAGAGGAAGGGTCAAGACCAGGGCACCTCTATGACTGAAGATCAGACATAAAAATTCAACTAAAGCAACTTTGCTTCTTGTCTGGCAAAACATTTGATGAGTTTCTATAGAATGGAATATTGAATATTTGCTGTGTCATGTAATGCAATGGACAGAGAAGTATAATGGATATGTTCCCCGACTCCAAAACCTTTGTAATAACAGTCAAGTAAATTAAATTACAAGTCTAACTGTTTTAAGACCTAAATATGCCCATTTAATCAGAGTTTATTATGGTAGATTTTATTTCAGCTAAATTTTCTAGACCTAAATGAAGTCACAGAGGAAAGAACCAAAATCATAATTAGATTTGAGCTCAAGAAGTAAGGAACATAATTAAATGAGAGTTACTTTGGAACATTAGTTATTTATCAGTCAGTTGGCCTACTGTACGTCATTAATCTACTTGCCAAATGCACAGTAAAATAGAGTTTCCCATTTTAAACACTTCAGAAAGAGCCTCCATGAAAAGCAGCCCTGTACATTCAAGAAAGCAGTTATTTTTTGTTATATAAGCAGTCAAGATTGTATCCTCAGCAGATAACTATTATATTGTCTTTTCAGCAAATGGACCACAAGAATGACAAATGAGAAAAGAAAGAAAAATTGCCAGCTGCATAATAACCATACTTGCACTTTCACTTAATTTAGGAGAAGAGTTCTATCAACCTTGGGCCAGCTACGGGGAGTAAAAGTATTTATAACTGCTAAGATATACATGACACTATGAACATTGGAGTAATTAAGAGAATATCATTTCACAAATAGTTTAGAGGAATAAAACCATTCCATATATCCAAATTATTTTTAAATACAACCTGCCTTTGTATTGCTCATTTCCTTACTCTAATGTTTATCCTAATTCTCAGTTTTAAAAAGGTTATCCACTTGAAAATAATAGCAAAAAGTTCAATACTTGAAGAGTTCTGCCCTCACCATACCTAACAGCAACTCTGACTTGGAACCTGAAAACAAAAATACTTAATGTTTATGAATCCACCGTAATAAAAAAAACATTATAGAAAGGCAGAGAGATCCATTTTTGATACTCACAGTGAGTCTCCTAAATTAGCAGTATAATCCCCAAACTCCTATTAGCAGATATATGCAAGATATTCCCAACGACCCACACTCCATTTTTGATACTCACAGTGAGTCTCCTAAATTAGCAGTATAATCCCCAAACTCCTATTAGCAGATTACCTTCCATATGCAAGATATTCCCAATGACCCACACAGGATAAACATGACAGAAGACGACCAACATCAGAAGATGAAGTGAAAAGGACATGACACAGAAAGGTGCTGTATACTAATGGGTGTTAGATTTTTAACTTGCTCTTGGGCCAAGTGCTAAACATGAGCACACCCAGCCCTTGCAGCATCCCTGCGAAGCACAAATCCTCAGAAGCCCAGGTCACTTTGGGATCACGGTACACACTGGGAAGCACTCGCATTGCACACCGCTCCTGCAGCGAAAGCCATTCAGCCCTCATTAAGCTGAAATGCTTTGGCTCTATAGAGGTGAAGTCACAGCAGTTGGGCAACAGAAGTCAAGCTTTCCCAAGTAGGCCAGGACCCCAAGTCAGAGCTCAGCCCATCTCTGCTACATGCCATTGCAGGCAAAGGGAGACATCGGGGCATGCATGCAGCCTGTTGTTCCTCGTTCGAGTGCCCTTGGGCAGATTTCCACATCTGTAGAAATACAGAAAGGGCAGCGAATGCAGAAACCAGAAGGGGCGAAACCAAAGTACGATGAGTACAAGTGGCCAGAGTTGTTCAAGACCACCTGCAATCTATGAAGTTCCTGCATTTTTGGTGCTGAAACGTAAGTCCGAGCTGCTTAATGTTAACATATCATAAACATGTGCTAAACAGCCAATTTCAACAGATTGTTCATTGTGAATTCGGGTGATTACATTTCCTTTTAATAATTCCAAGTAAGAAAAATTGTAAGGGCAGATGTTAACATAGAAGCAAACAGGAGTAAATTAAATAACGGCTACGCGTGGGGAGATGTTGAGCAATAACAAAAACTTGAATAATTTTTTTATGAAGTTGGATAATCTATGCAATAGTCTGTGACGGAAAGCATCCAAAACTCCATCAGCTGAAGTACATAAAGCGAGGTTTACAAGAATATAAGGAACAACCTACATTGGCAAGTGGATGACAAGATCATCTAATTCACCACTGTCACAGAGTAACAGGCAAGAGGTAGCATACCTGACAACAGTGACATACCTTAAACCAGAAAGCATACCCGGTAGGACAAAACTGGGACCGTATATTTGCTGAAATCTGCAGTTTAACAGCTTGGCACATCCAAACGCTCACCTTTCCTGGCATCCGAATTACATCCATGAAGAGCAAGCGACCACCTGAGCTCTGGAGAGCGGTGCCATCAGGACCGTTCTCTCCTCCTGAGGACGGGCGGCCAAGAGTGACCTCAGCTTGGCAGAATCACTCTCCTGAAGGAGAGGTCATTGGAAATTGAGGCACAGAGTGTCTCGTTAGAGGGGCGCAATATCTAATAAGGCGCAAAGTGAAAGGGTAATTGAAAGCAGGCAGTTACCTTGTCAATAGCTGGGAGGAATCCCGTTTGTTTACTACCTGGATCAGAAGATTTAGGTAATATTACATCCTTAGGGTCACAAAACAGTATTGTCTAATTATACAGGGACCACTAGTACAGAATCTCTCTGAGCTGCAAAATCGGTTTATTTTTCATACAACTGGAAAATAAACACAAAAATCCCCGAACAACACAACTGAAAAGGTGAAGCCAAATGACGCATCCTACTCAGAGGTACCTGATTTGCCCTGAGCCTGGTTTCAAACTTTTCTCAAACATATGCTGTTGTCCATCCAGAACAGATCTTTTAACACATCATCCATTCCTAACAAAGTAACTATGTCCCTCAAATAATTCAAAACCATATGATGACTAAATAATTAAAAAACACACCAAAATATACTACTGCCCTAAATCATTGGGACCTAGCTACTAATTGTCATTGTACTGCACAATGATCACAGATATTTTTTCCTTAGCTTTTACTGTTTTGCTAAAATGTGTTTTACCCTTTTACTCCTTCTTTTCTCAGTTTCTAATTACTGGTATTCTAAGAAACATCAGACTCTGTATTTAAGACTCTGTAGACAATGATTTTTTTAATTAAGTTACAATAATACATTTATCTCAGTATCTTGGACTTACTTTAAATGTGAGAGATCAGCCTATTGAAAGTGCTATAACATTTGTTCCAAAGAAAGCAACTGCTCTTTCCTACTGACAGACAGAGCTTCAAATGAGAACCTGAGGATGCTCTTCAACTTAAATTGACCATTAAAAGAATCAAAGATTATCTTCCGTAGAGCATCTGTTTAACAGTAAGAGAACTGCTCCTCTAAACATATGTTCCAGAGCTGCCTGGAAATCTGGCAAAGCAAATTACCCCCACCACCTTTTCTCCATGAAATTGATTTATAAATGCTATTAGCGAGTCAGGTTAGAGTTCCTAGCTGTATATCTGGATAGAGATCAAGCAAATAATACAACTGTTGAACTCAAGGCAATAAATCTATTCTATAATAGTAATGAAAAATGTAAAAAAAAAAAAAAAAAAAAATCTCGCTTCAGTAGGCTACATAGGGTACGTCCCCAGTAGGGATGTACATACGCGCGCAGACAGGGAGGCACAAGCAAGCTATCTTAAATCCCTCATCTGACACTCTCCCAGGTCTTCCACAAACATTAATTTACACAACAATCCCATGAGCCAGATAACAATTAGCCTACTTCTGAGAGAGGCAGAAAATTGTCACTGGAATGCCACAAGATTCACATAAAATCAGTGACAGCATCGGGACGAGTGTTCTAAACTTTAGTCCTGTGAAGTTTCTCTGTTGTATCTGAAGAGTATTTCCACTAAGCACTTCAGCAAGCCGCCCTGCAAGATTAGGCAGCACTCAATCCCTCCTTGTGTTTGAAAATAAGAGGTTAAAACTGAAGAGACGGAGTGCCTCATTAAAAAGAGGTGATACAATAAATGCAGTACGTTTTCAATATATACACTATTTCATTCTTCTCATTCCTATAAAAACGTGTTAGTTTATAACTACATTGTACCGTACTACAACTTTTTATTCTCTTGTTCAACACAAGAGTACACAAAATATACCCACATTTTATACCGTGCACAGGAGATTGATACCTAGAACAAAATACTCTTGAGGCAATTGTTTAACCTTAATACATTAGTATTTGTCAAACTGAGGCTAGCTACATGGAAAATGTATGGTTTATATTACAATACTTTCCCTGTTACATCGTCATAGGGTGACTCAATAAAAAAGGAGCTATTACACAAACCAAACTTTAACAGTGTTTAAAGTTTAGTGCATCATCAACTGGGAAGTACATGTGACAAGTAACAAGATAAAATTCTTAGTCCGTAAATCACACAATCTGTAGTCAGAACAGCAACCTGAGCCAATAATAAACTCTGCCTTGTGACAGCCTGCTGTATAAAACAGACTGAATAAATACCCTGTTATGACACTTCGTGGACCTTTATTCACTTGCTTTGCCTTCACCATGTCAGCACCCTCACTCATCCACCCGACTTGTTTATAACCTTGGAGCCACTAGATACTTCTTTTCTTGATCTCCAGCTGTAACTTCTATGTTAGGGATCCCAGTTTTATTTTGACGTTCAATCTCAAGAACCAACTGAAAAATACACTCTTTGACACAACTACGAAAAACCTAGTAAGTTACTTTGGAAGGTTCAGCACGGCAACGTGGAAGTGTCTAGCTTTACATCCTCTCCAACCCGCAATAAGCGGGAAAGCGCAGAGCCCTGCCAGGGGCTCCCCGAGCCCTCGGCCCGCTGGGAAAACTTGCTGACAGCTGAGGAACTTCACGAACCGCAGGGGATACGCGAGTCCCCCGCGTAAGGAGGGCAGCTTCGCGGGATGGAGCCAGGGCGTGTCGAAACGTCTTGGTTTCATACCATCAGTAAGTACTTACACAGCCCGTCAATTACATCCACGCGATTAATTATGAAACATGCTTTTAAAGCCCCGTCCTCAAGTGACAAATAATTTCCTAATAACTAGGTCCTAACTGATATTAAGCAAATAAGCCCTGCC
>NW_009598456.1:45832-48845 GCF_000690535.1 Cariama cristata | reverse complement strand
GAGGGCGGGGGGTGCACTGAAAAACAGATATTAAACTACTCAAAATTGCAACAAATTGGAATGTGGACTATTCTTCAGAGAATAATGTCTACTCTCAGACACAGCTACGTGACGGAACCAGATATGGTATGACAAGAAGTGAAGGGAACCAGGTACAGAATCATGTGAATGGGACCTTGCACAGAATGACGTGACAAAACTGTAAAATATTATGCAAGGATGTGTGACATTTTGTGTATGGATACCTCAAAACACACCTATGACTAGTGACAATCAACCAGATGGGTGAAGTTACACATCCATTCTCTCTGCCTAAGCAAAAGCAAGCTGACTCAGACACTTGATCTTCTTAGATTTTGGAGACCACCAACCACCTGCCATGTGCTGCTGTAGGAATTACTGCCATCCCAGCTGGTCAGCCTGCAAGCATCACCCATGGGACACTACACACAGGAGCCAGGCACATGCTCCACAAAACAAGCATCTCTAATTTCTTGGGCCTCTGCATACATCCCGGATACTCGGATCCTGCCTCTTCTCTTCATTTTCAGTCAGACAAATCCTAAAAAACCAAACCAAAACAAAATCCCCACACAACCCAGCCTTCCATAAAGAATGCATAGATATAGCTCCTTCTGACAACTATCAACAATGATTCAGCCCATGTCTTCTTTCCAAGAGGGACTGTCTCTGCCTGCTCCTGGTGATGTGGAAGCACATTTATGTCTAGGTGTAGACACTAAACCTTGCCACTAGAATGTGGAACGGGTGTCACGTTATGCTTTAACAAACAAGCTGGAATCTAAGTAGGAATTGTAGAAAGATACCCTAACTGATCATCCTTGAAAACAATATGAGCAAATCCCTGTAAGCCTGAAGTATCACAAATGAGAACTAAACATAAGAGATTTGCAATAAAACACACAACACGGAGTGACTTTTGAGGATTTACTACAGCCTAAAAACCACATAGGGTATTGATAATATACGAGAAGCAGAAAAGAGACACCAGCACAAAGAGGAATATCTGATGCATATCTATATATAGATATACATAAAAATAAAAAAGCTTACCAGAAAACTGTTTTAAAACTTGACTAATCCCTTTCCAAATAGTGAAAGGATAATGTAGTTCAATAGTACAGTCAGCATTTGTAAGAACATAAAATTTAGAGTTCACAAAAAGCAAAGCAGTAGAACTGAATCATATTGCTAAAGATACTACTAAGTTATTAACATTTCATTTTCTTGAAGTTTTATTCTGTGCATTTAAGCACAGTTCTCGATTCAGGTTACCGAAATTCACTCTATGATCACATTTTTCATCAGCTTACTCAAATGCCCACAACAGTCAACAGAAAGAGTTAGTCTGACAATCAAATCCTTTTGCTCACACAATTTGTTCACCCCATCTTATTTTTGTGACAGTTCTACCACTTACTAACAACAGAAGCAGTAATACACAGACCTTTGTTCAGTATCACAACAAAAGGAGAACACGGTATCCTCCTAAGTTTATTGGATGACAGAAAGCCTAACACAACGTTTGTTCTTTAAGTGAGACTGGTGACATCCCTTAGAAGTGGTGGTGAATTAACAACCAGGGCATCAGAAGTCTGCTGTTCCTACAGTAATGGCAGCACAGAGAACAGTTCAATTTCCCACACTGATGTAACGGTGTAATGGTCAGAGCTACTGAACAACCAAGGTGAACCCTCCCCCAAATATCTCAACCTCATTTAGAAAAAAAATTAAAATTAAAACCCCAAAAAGGCTAGAAGGAACCTCAAGAGATCCTCTAGTTTGGGCCCTAAATTTGGAACGAAGAACCATTACTGGAGTGAAAGCACTACTCTACCTCTATGGTTTCTTTCTCTTATCAGCATTCAAACCACCACCAAATGGCACCAATTAAAACTTTTGGGTATTGTCACTTTTTGAGCAGATACATACTCACTTGGAATGGGTCTGAAGTAAGTGTTATTTTACATACATCTCTACACAGCTATCAGATATTAACCACTACTAACTAATAATGTTAGTCACTTCTAGCATAAGCAGGAACGCATAACACTATTCCCCTGCAATCCACTGAATCTTCCACTCCACCACTTACTAAATTTCTTCATAAATCTTGTACGTGGCGTAAACATTTTTCCTCATTCGCAGTCAGAATCAAACTACAGAGAACTGCAGTTTTCACTTTGTCAAATGCTTACATATTCATTTTTTATCAACCCTGGGATGTAAATTATAACACATGGAAACTATTTCTACCTGAAATATTGTCCAAAGTGAACTGCAGTCCAGTAACTTGGAACCCCCTTTGCTGGCTACTGACTTACAAAACAGTAATTTATTTGAAGACGGTACCAAAGCTATTTCTAAAGAACGTCAGCTACTTGTTCACAAGAAATTGCTCAAACCAAATTGTCACTTGCTTCTGAGGCAGAGGCAAAACGGCAAAAGAAAGAGTAACAGAGCGGAGGAAAAAAAAAGAAAAAAAGAGTATGTGTATGTGAGACAGAAAGGTCATACAATGGAAACATGCAAACAAGTAGAAATATAAATCACATACATTAATATTATAAGTCAAGTATGTTAATAGTTTTGCAACTGCTAGTGGAAAACAGAGACTTTATTCTTTATACCTTAGTGATCGCTGCAATAAAACCTGATACTCTATCTCCAATTCTAGAACTACCTTGCACTAACAGCTAAATACTAAACCTAAAGCTAAGAATACACAATAAAAGGCTATGGCATTCACTACTCACTTAGACTCATCATAAGGCGTTTTACAGATGCAGTAAAGCTTTGTGTCCTTCTTTGTTTCCTTTGAGGTAGTAGAAATCATTTTCTTTTTCTTGGACTTGGGAGCTGATGAATCTTTCTCCTCATCTCTCTTTCTTTTCTGGGAGGATACTGGCATTGGGACTGTGGTGGAGGAGGAAGAAGTGACGCTGGATGCATGTTGCTGTGGTGGTGGTGGTGGTGGCAGTGGTGGCGGTGC